>NC_036649.1:4917169-4937817 GCF_002806865.2 Cucurbita pepo subsp. pepo | reverse complement strand
AAAAAAAAAAAAAAAAAAAAAGGTTAGAGACAGAGAGAGACAGAGAGAGACAAACAGAGCTCTAACAACAAACGTTTCGCGCGATCTCTCTCTCTCTGCGAAATGTGCATATTGCTTCGTCCTCGCATGTGTCAGCAATTCGAATTCCATATAAGGTTAGACGAAGAGAGATATAATTTTCCTGAAGAGAGTATAAATGCGAAGAGGATTCCGAATCTATGTTCATCTGAAAACACTGTGTTTCGTGTCTTGAGTTTTTGTTGCAGTCGCTGAGGTGTTGGATCTAGCCAACGAGTTTTGCCGTCGGTGGAATTGTCGGCGAGCTAATTCTTCCTTGAATGCTCGATTCTGGAGGCGGGAGGCGTCTAGAACAGGTGGATTTTATGATTTGAGTGGATTCAGACATTTCTTTTGATGCTTAAACGACTGCACTGAGTGTAGCTGAATTTGTTGAGTTGGTTTGATGAGGATCCTTGAAATTGGCCTTTTTTCGTCTTTGAAATCGTCTAGTAATGGGATCTTTTGATAAGATCTGTCTGAATTTTATTTCGTTCTTGATGGATCTATGGCCGGGTTTTATTTATTTATTTTTTATATCATTTTAACTGATTGGGTAGGATTTTCGGGTTTTAACATCCATTTTCATGGCGGGGATGGGGATTAGACTCTTTGCTGATCATAATGTTATGGAACTATGAATGTCTTGCGTGGTTACTTTTAGTCGGTTGTTAATAAATACCCTCCGAGTTTTTGAGATTGTGTTGTACAATGTTGTTCTTCTGATCTCAATATGCACTACCGCAGTGTATCTATCTGATTTTAGTATAAGAAATCTCTGGTCTGTGTTGTATATCTTTTTCAAATGGTCTGTGTTGGTTACTAACTCTGATTTTAGTAATTAGATAATAGTTAAACTACTAATAATTATCTTCTGACCTCCGAGTTTTTAGTGTATCTAGCTGCAATGTATATCTTTTTCAAATGGTCTGTGTTGGTTACTAACTTTTCATTCGTTGGTGATATTGATTAGGTCTGTTGGATTTCATCTCATTACGCAAGAGTTGGCCGTGCTTTTTTGATATAGTCAGTCTGAGCAAGCATAGTTTTGCGGTAGGCTGATGAAGAACGGAATGATAGAATGCTGTGTTTGTCACTCCCCGTTGGTTTCTCCAACTAACAAAGGTATATCGAGGGCATATGATCAACATAAGATCAGAATATCATCTAAGCAACGAGCCTTAAACACCCTCCTGGTTGTAGGTGATTGTATCTTGGTTGGTATGCAGGTGATTGCCATATCTCAACTTATTCTTGACTTATCTTTGTTGACACTTGCATTTTCTTAATTGAATTCTCAGTGAAATGTAATCATGCAAAAGATTGTGCTTCCATGGTTATCCTGCTTTTTTATTTTATTTTTATATATTTATTTAGTGTGTATTTTTCCTTCTTTTCCTTTTTGAGATGGTTTTGAGAAATAAATTTTTGTTGTTCTGTCCATTCTGTGATGTACTGAACCTAATTCTACTCCTTACTCTTGGATATCTACCTTTCCTATCATCGATTTTATTCCACAATGAAAATCATACTAATTACTGTTATTCCTTAAGCCCAATTGGACCATCAAGAAACCTTAACAGCCTTCCTTCTCGGTCCCCTTGTATACGTGCTTTGTTGCCAGTTTCCACATGCTCCCCTTCTTTATCATTGCTGCTTTTGTCAACTTGCCCATATGATATGTCTATTGTTCTGTTAGCACGTTCAACCTTCACAATGCTTAGAAAATAGCCAATAACGCATGTAAGTGCTATAGAACAACTGCCACCATTGTCTCTATAAATTAACGGTCCTTACCTCACAGCAAGTAGAATTCAGTAAGTGTTGATGTTTATGTAGCAATCTAGTCAATTATTTCTTATCAAGAAATAAAACAATAGACGCTTATATATATATATATATATATATATATATATATAGAAGATTGCACAATTTTGAAAAATTGTTCATGGTATTGCATGTAAAAGCAGACAAGAAGGTGCTTGCACCCCCACATGAATCTTCCTTTTCTTGGTTGATGCTATTTTGATTGGTTTAAGAACGTCAAATTTTCACGTGATCTAACCTGGTTTTTAGATGTCTAACACTGGTTCATTTTCATTGCCAGCCTATTTTGGTTTATATGTCCAAGGTGGATGGGAAATTCATGTTCAGTCCAATTAGTGTTAACTTTTTGACCGAGATTACAAAGGTTATCTTTGCTATTGTTATGCTGATAATCCAGGTACTTATTATCTTGGAAACTGATCATTTGCCTTTAAATATATACGAACTATACTCTCAAGTGGCTTTGAGCCTGTAATGCTCAATTTGAATGGATATCTCAAACCTAATCATGTTAGTTTATACAGTTTGCTAATTTTGTTTGTTTGTGGTACAAATTAATAATTTAATTCTTATTATATTGTGGGTGATAAGAAAGACAGTGACTGGTGAACTTTTCTGCTTGTTTGGGAGGGAGTTGTGGGGGAGGGGGCTTTATATTGCGTGATCCTTTGTAATAGTTAATTTTGTTTTTATCTGTGAGTGCCTGAGCTTGTTTACACGACCTCGACTAATCTTATAGACAATTTCTTGAGTTTGTAACATCTAGTTTCCATACAAACTTTTAAGGAATTTAATATCTTAGTTAGATGGGTGACCACCCATGGCATTCGATTTTCCAAAAGTGTTTTTGTTGTTTTCACATACCATAATGCCAACTAGGAAGCCATCCCATGGTGTATGTAATAGGTGATCGATGCCACAATTCCTCACGAGTAGGTTTTTGAATCATACAAAACTAGAAGTTGATTTCATTTTAGATCACTTATGTTATTTGGATAAACTATTAGTTTAAGCTATAAATGTAATTCCATCAAATATAGGAACCGGCTTTTTTGATACGCAAACAACTTTTTCTTATTTAGCATTAAAGTAAGACAATTTAATTGATTTTGATTTCAAATCCAAGGCATCTCTAATTTTTTTTCTTTGTCTAAGACCTGTATTTTTCAAATGAGTTGGTTTCAGTATGACTTTGGAATTTGTGGTTTGGTAGAGCTTTTCATCTAACTTCACGTAAAAGTGTTGAGTTTCTTGATTGAATTGCTTCTGAACAGACCCCATGGCCCATGAATCTGTCTTAGTATTAACTCTAGCTATGAATTGTGCAGGCTAGACATCAGAAAGTTGGGGAAAAGCCTCTTCTCTCAATATCAACATTTATGCAGGTTAGTTTCTCGCATGAATATTATCTAGTTAATTATTAGTAGTTTAACTATTATCTAATTACTGGCAATCTCTCTAACCCGGTCTCTCTAACCCAGTCTTAAGGCTGTCTCTGCCTTTTTGTTTGAATATATTAATCTTTAATGTTTCTTATTAAAAAAAATTGATTATCAATAGTTTCTATTGAATATAATCTCTATGCTTGCCTTTTCAAAGTAAAATATTTTAGATTTACATGAATTGAGACAGATAAACCATAACCTCATTGTAAATGAAACAATATAAAACCCCAAAATATAAATGTAAGCCCAACCCAAAAGCCAAGTGAAAAGCCTAACAAGCAAACACTAAATAAAAGCGCATCAATTGTTGAGGATGATGAGAAGCAATGAATAAATACAAAACTCTTTGGTCACAGGCATCCATAGAGGTGTTTAACCTAGAAAAAGTAAAAACCTCCCCTCGAGACAACTCTACACTCGTGTAGATCCACTGTTTCTCTTGAGCCTAATGTTTTTAAAAAATAGTACAAAAGTGGTTGATGGAAATCTTCTCTAAGCTGAGGATCTACGTCCTGCTTTTCGATATACCCGAGCCATGGACCATCTCTACTAACACGGAAATTTTAAACGATGTAAATGTTTGAATCAATTTGAAAACATGCATGCATAAGCAGATTTACCACAAAACAATAGAAGTTTATATGCAAGATTTTGGGGACAACATTTAAACCAATAACATATACAATAAAAAACATCAAAATTAAAATCCAAACTCAGATCTAACTCAACCCTAAAACCCCGCAACTCGATCATGCTGCTGTACCGATCATGCAACTCCATTATTAACTGAAAAAAAAAAAAAGTAGCATGAATGAGTGTAAAAATACTTCTTTAAGTAGCTTGCTTATAGGCTCATAATACATTCTTGAGATTTATTGTTTTAACTTAAGTTGATCTGCTAATATGTCTTTATCACAAACCTTGAAGTTTCATTACTAAGTCACAGGTCCTTGAAGTTTCATTACTAAGTCACGGACTGTTCTATACTAACTCACCCCAAACCCCAAACTCAACTTAGGTTTCTGGTTCGGTATACATTACTTAGCCCTAACAAGACTCTTTTTAGTTTACCGACACTCATCTTTTAGCTCCATAGAGCTCCACTTACTTTTTAAGAGTATCTTAGAATTATAGGGCGTTATGCATAACTCCTCACTAGTCCCTTCAATTATGCTTCACAATTTCAAGGTGCAACCTCTTTCCAACTCCTATCATCACTACATTACGAGTGCTGTCAACTGAGATGGGTATCAAGGTTTAGTTAGCATCCCCTAATAGACTCCATAATGTCCTCATAAGGATGTGACCCTCGTGCGCCAACTCTCATGATTATGTGGTCCCTTGCCCTCAAGTTGCAAGATCATAACTAAGGGGCAGTTGGAGATCCCATATTGCACCCACACAATATACAAATGACACAATAAAGTTCATATATTGTGATCTCCACTAGGCCTACAATATAATGCATAGCAAGACACCTACATCAGGCTATCTTCTGGACCTACCAACTTATAAGGAACACATGTAGACCCTCGCTTCTCAAGACAGGTTCACTAATAGATGATACTGGCGTCCCTTATTATTCCCCACATTGCACAAATATAAAAGGGGATTGACCGCCCAAGCCACTGCCAGATATAAATTATTATATAGGTCCCTGGGAGACATGTTCATGACTATGGGTTAATTGGTGAAACCCCTAATCATCCTCGCATACCATTGTAAACATCACAAACATCACAGTGCTGAATTAAGGAGGGACGTGCTACTACGGACAAATCATCCGTATTAAGCATTTAAACTCTACTCATACACTAATCATGCTTATTCTTATCCTACAAACAAAAACTTGAATGGAATCTCCAAACAACTATGTGTTACATGTGTCGATGTTCCTTTCTATGCAAATCAACTTCTAACTCGATCCAAATTTCCCCAAATTCCTCAAATGAGTCCTACAATGAGAGAAATTAGGAATGAGTTGAAATTGGATCGAAAAACAAACAAACGGAGGTCAAATAGGCAAAAGTGGACAAACCTCACGCGCTCCACACGCCTACACGTGTGCAACCAACTCGCCCATTTGCTCCTCAACGTGCACCCACACGCCTTGTCTTCAAGCTCCAGTTGCCTGTAGAATGTGATTACCCTCTCTATCCAAACAGGTTTTCTTCTATGGTTCAAATTCAACTTGGTTCTATCATCAAAATCGGAGAGCTCATCTAGAGGATTCCACATAAAAACAACATTCCAATAGGGTTCACTTCGCAAGAAGAATTGTGCATCTAAAGATTATGGGTTTTTTTTTTCCAAATTTCTTCCCAATTTGACCTTTGACGAGGGCCTTCCCAATCTTATTTCCTTAAATTGCTTCGACTAAACTCTTACCTATTCCTCATGGATTCAAACCCCTCAATCAATTTTACCATTTCTCCTAGATAATTCACGAATTGGTGCACAATTATTGATCTGATAAAGGGTTCCAAAATGTGTGATTTTTCAGACGAGATTTAATCATCAAGTTTCTTAATCAGTAGCTTAAAAACCAAATTACCTGTCTAAAACGCCTCAGACTCCTTCCAAGCCCTGTCACCTACTAGAAGTCCTAAATATCATCTTGCAAATGTGTCGGTTAAATTCTTAACTCCCATTTGTTCCCTCATTGGCACTGGAAATTCCGGCGCCAATTTTCCCTTTTTATTTTAGTTTTTTTAATTTAAAATTTACTGAGGGTTTGGTAATTAATTGTTGAGGGTTTGGTACTTAATTGTTGGTCTGAAATTAGTTTGCTTGTTGAAGCTGTTTGATTCTCCTGATTATTTAATAGTTTACTTGTGCTGAAAGGTTTTAGTCTCCTTTAAGGATGGACGCTTCTACTTGAGGGTAGTAATTGAATGTAAACTTTAGATTTTTTTTTTTAATGAATATTATATTGTTTTTTTCTTTATTTATTCTTCCGTTCCGAGGCTTTTTCTAGGTACAATGCCAAAGATGTCTTGTTTTCTTTTGCAGGCAGCACGTAACAATGTGCTTCTCGCTGTGCCAGCACTTCTCTATGCAATCAATAATTACCTGAAGTTTATCATGCAGGTATACTGTTCATATCTATTGAAGTGTTTTATTTTATAAATTCTGTTTTTATTTTTTATTTTTTACTTTTTATTTATTTTTAACTGGATACATCTTGGAATTAGTTTACACTGTCAGATTATATTGTCTTTGAACAATTTTAGATATGTATAACTAACCATGTGACTGTCTATACAGCTATAACTAACCATGTGACTGTCTATACAGCTATCTTTCAACCCTGCAACTGTGAAGATGCTTAGCAATTTAAAGGTATTGTGTCTATCAGTAAATTACTGTATTTGTTGTGGTATTATAACTTCTGTTGTGCTTAACTCATAAGATTGGCGACTCTCTCTTGATGCGCTAATACTCTCATCTTACTTAAAGGTTCTTGTTTGTTTGGACAAGGTTGTTTTGTAATGCTGTACCGATATGGTTATGTCCAATAAGTAATAACCTTTATGGGCGTTTCCCATCCTTCTCAAGAATTACTAATTATCCAATTCCTATTTCCAATGAAAACTCCATTTTAAAAAAAAAAAAAAATAAGAACTAAGAGTAGTGTACATGGAGGGACATACATTGACCACCATGGCTTTACCTAGTAGGTGAAAAGGGAAAATTGTAAACTTAAATTCCTTTGTAGTCATAATGTTATTTTGGTGGGTGACTACTCGAATATTTTGACTTTATATGTTATGCACATAGGTAGTAATCATGGAATATTGGTCTATTATTTTCTTTTTATTTATTTTAAGAAATCTGGTTTTCATTAAGAAAAATGAAAGAATGTACAGGGACGCACACACAAAAAGAAAAAAACGTGCCCACAAAAGGAACCCACCACAACCTACTAGAAAGGATTCCAATCCAAAAGAATAAGATCTAACCGATAGTTACAAGATGGTTGATTCGCAGAAGCGAATCAAGAGGCATTAGATCTCACCACCTCTGACATATTCGCTAGAGATCTCTCAATCACCATAAAGACCTTACTGTTCCTCAAGCCACACACTCCGAAGTCGTGAAATAACATGCCTGCCATAACCCTCTTTCCTTATTATGAACAGAAGAGTTCATTAGAATTCCTCTATCAAAGAACAACCATACCTGTGATGCACCCATGCCACCCCAAACAAACTAAAGCATCAACTTCAAAGATAGTCACCCCATAAGAGATGGTGAAGATCCTCCTCGTGTCATCTGCAAAGAACACACCATTGTGGCCACAAAGCAAATGGTGGTTTGATGCCCATACTACTTATATGAAATACAACAATGGATAAACAGTGAGTGCTTGCACAATCATTGTGGGATATTAATTGATGTGTGCTTTAACTATAATGCTTGTTGCACCATCCTCTGTTTGTTGTGGTGGACTTCTACAACATATATCAGAAATTTAGATATAAATATATGTGTGTGTTTGTATATATTGTACGCATGTATAACAATGCATGAAAAATGAATTCTTGTGGAATTGGTGTTTTAGTACAATGGTTTGACTATAACACATGCTTGAATCAATGCTGGTTTTTGATTGATAACCGTTGGATATAATTTCACCCTTACATATTATATTCTACTCTGCTTTTAAAATGGTACTTGTTGTTGTGTTATGGTAAAGCATATGAATGAATTGGAAGGGAAAAAACATCCATCATGCGCATCAAAACACTGTAGGAGGTGAAAGGTTTCTCATATAACTCTTTCATCATCATTTTCTTTGTATGTATCATCATTATTTAAAAGGAAAAGTTCCAGCAACTAATTTTTATTTTCTTCCTGTGTTAGCAGTAGGCTAGTACTAGAACCAAGTTGTTCATCCACTCTTCTAATTTCAGTTTAGGTTTAGATACTAAAGAAATGGTTGGTGGAGTGTGTAAAACATAGAGACTTTGAAGAAAATGGTTTCTCTTAGGACATAGGGTGACGAGTCTGATTATTGATGAGGATTCTCTAATTGTGCTTGTCTTAACCTTAAAACATATATATCTTATATGATTTTCCAAAAATAATATTTTAATTGATACGGCCTGTTCAGGTTTTGGTGATTGCTGTCTTGCTAAAGTTGATTATGAGACGACATTTTTCTATTATTCAGGTTAGCATATTTCTTCTGCCATCTTTGCCTTCTCAATGTGTTGAGCTATTACAATGGAGGGTGGAGAAAAAGTATCAATTGTTTAGCAATTAGTTCTAATATAACATCCAATTGTTTATGCATATATTTATAAGATCAAATATAGAAAGTAATTACCTTCGGTTATTTATTACCTTTTACTTGTTTCATTTTTCTGCATAAGGAATTATTATTATTACTACTATTTAAACGATAAACCAAATTGTTAGAAGACCAAAAAAATATATTTTTGCTAAAATATGGAAAGCTACAAAATAAAGGCAGATTAGAGGACATTGAGCTTAAGAGCTCTCTGATTGACATAGATCACAAAAGGGAATAATTATGTTTTGGAAGGGAACACCAACAACAGAGTTTTGTTTGATTGAATTTCTGGAAATCTTCACCTTCATGGTACAACTAGGAGAAAGATCCTACAAAGTAATCTTTTGTGATGTCATTTGGTTTGAGTTTTTCCAAGGCAACCATCTGAAGGAAGAACTTCACTTTCTCTAGAGCCTTTCTCTTCCATATTCTTCGACAGAAATAAGGAGGGAGGGGTAAGATGTACTTGGAGATTTGCAAGAAAGCTGGCACCAGGTGTCTAAGTGACACCTTTTATTGGGGTGATGGAATTGGAGCGACTCTGGATGTTTCAACCTTTGGCATCATGAACTACTCTCTTTTATTAAAATTTTCTTTAAACAAAAGGTTCCAACTCTGTCCTTCGACAATAGGTTAGGGAGTAGGGGATAGATTTCGTTGCTCTTTATTTCCTTTATGGGTTGGCTTTCATATTTATTTTTCAAGAAACCCACTGCCATTTGATTCTTCAAGTTATAAAAACGGAATCTTTTTTGGTGCTGATATTTTAGAGATGAGAAATGAGAGGCTGGAAGTTTCCAGCAATTACATTGTGATTACCACCAGCAAATGGCTAAGGACTATTTCCCGTCCACAAGGAATAAGGATTTTCATTAATGATTGAAAAAGTTAAAAAGAGTACAGAAGTGTTAAATATCTATTTCTTATCTTAGAATGTTATACTAGTTTCTCAAGCTTGTCTTGTCTCCCTCACCAATGAAGAGATAACAGTATGGAGAAGCCTTTCACATAATTGTTTTTTTTTAATGTCTTAGACATTCTACTCAAAATAGCATCTAAATCAAAAGGTAGATCTCCGTATCTTATGCCTGAAAGGCTTGAACATCCATCTAGGCTTACCATTGAAGAATAAACAAGGTAATGGAACTGATATTTATTTTTTATTTGCCCCAGTGGGAAGCACTTGCTCTGCTGCTTATTGGCATAAGTGTAAATCAGTTGCGGTCCATGCCTGATACCTCCACTTTGGGTCTCACAGTTACCATGAGCACATATGTCTACACACTGATTTTTGTAAGTGGATCTTGTTTCATGGCTAGAATGCTAGCACTGTCTTACCTACAAGCTAGTTCTTCTTCCTTTGGTTTCTATATATTTTCAAGTAATTTGAATTTTTTTTTTTACAGGTAACTGTTCCATCTCTCGCTTCTGTTTATAATGAATATGCTTTGAAGAGCCAGTATGATACTAGCATCTATCTTCAGGTAATGATACTATTCTTGTGTTAAATTTAATCTGGAGAATAAGCTATAGATACGTTTCTATGTTTCATACGTTCTCTATGTAGAAAAATAAGAATACCATTCCACACCTGTAGCCAATAAAGTATTTTATCACTAACTATTTCCGTTTGATTAGACTTTGGGATAATGGGTGTGGGATATTGAGTGGCATTTCCCTTATCTCAGAGCTTCTCTTTTTTGATGTTGAAGTCATAGCATTCTAAGCTTATACAAATATTTCCTGTTTCTTAATGTTCGTTATATCTGCTTACTCAATAATTGGGTCTGTCTTCTGAATGGGGGATTTTCTATTGAAGTGCAGAATTTGTTTTTATATGGATATGGCGCGATATTCAACTTCATGGGAATATTAGGAACAGTTGTTATGAAAGGTAAGATATAAATCTCTTATTTACTACCTCCCAAATAAATAAGCAGAAGACTTTGTATGATTCCTTCCAGAAGATGCTGCTTCGACATCTTGGATTTTGTCTCTTGTTCTTTTTTATTTTTGATACCGAGATATTTATAATACTGATCATGACTTGGCAGATGTAATTTCACTTACTAAATTCTCTTCAGATTAGATATTTTTTAATGAATTAAATGTTTGGTTTGTTTGGAATGTTTGATCAAAAGCTGCCAATTATGCTTTTTTTTTTCAACATTTTCAGGATGTCTTTGATTTTGGCTGCCTTCCATGTGAATGTATTAGCTCAATTGCATTTTAGAGCTCTGATTAGCTGCTTTCTGGCTTTTTGTATATGTCAGGTCCTAGCAGCTTTGATATACTCCAAGGTCATTCTAAAGCCACAATGCTGCTTATAGCTAATAATGCAGCACAAGGAATTCTATCCTCTTTCTTCTTCAAATATGCAGGTAAACTAAACTTTTAAAAGGCTTCTCAATAATTTTTTTGATTAAAGCATTCATTTTTCTTATGTAGAAAACTGCTTTAATATTACAAGTTTCTGGTCACTTTTGTCCATGTATTAATATCTCACGTCTGATTAGAGTTCTATTTTGTATCTTGCAGATACAATTCTGAAGAAGTACTCCTCAACAGTTGCTACCATATTTACAGGCATAGCGTCGGCCATCTTGTTTGGTCATCAGTTGACTATGAACTTTGTCTTGGGAATATCTATAGTGTTCATCTCTATGCACCAGGTACTTCGTGGAGGGGATAACACTGAAAAGGCTAAATATGCTATCAATAACGTAATTATCGACCACTAATTCTTGATATTGTGTTTCAGTTCTTCTCACCCCTCTCAAAAGTCAAAGACGAGCAGAATGGGGTTACTGAAATGGTGGATGTGGATAACCAGAGGTAGGAACTTATTCATAGTGTGAGACATCAATCTGGTGTGGTTTGTTTTCATGGGGTTCATTTCTGTTATACTTAAAACAATTTCAACCAACGGCCCAAGTTCACTGCTAGCAGATATTGTCCTTTTTGGGTTTTCCCTTTCGGGGTTCTCCTCAAGGTTTTTTAAAATGCGTTTGCTAGGGAGAGGTTTCCACATTATTAGTGTTTCATTCTAATTATGATTTGGAGACTGATTTGTTCATCGGTGGAAAACCTGTTTGGATTGTTTTTCTTTCTGGATATTTAGTTTTTTGGGATTTTCCTTTCCAGGTCAAAGGGTTCCTTCGTAAATATGGCAGCAGGAGCAAATGAAGAGGTGGGGATTTGGCTCGTCTTCTGAGTTTGTTTTCAGAGTATTCTATGAAAAATGCTCGGATTACGCACCGTGAATGACTTGCCTTTGATTTATTTGCAGGCTAGTCATCTTGTTGGATCTGATGAGAGAGAGCCACTTCTTCCAACCTAAGCTTTTTCTGGACATGGTATGTTGATGCTTTTATTTTTCTCTTTCTTTTTATAACAACTCTTTATAATTACTATTTAACCTCTCAAGTTAGCAAAAAAGGAGCTCCAAATTCACCGGATAGTTAAGTTTGATGATTCCATAATCTATCTACTCTGATCACAATAGAGTCAGTACACACACTAGATATGACCTCTTGGCTGATCAAGGTTGTAATCTGGAAATTTGGCATTATAAGCTAGAGTTCGACATCAAATCACATCAACTTCTGTTGCAGGATTTTGTACATCGGACCATACGAAGACGACAACAACGACGACGACGGGTCTCAACCTTTATCAATAAATTTTTTTTTTTTGATGAGGCCCTCCAAGGTTGCAGTAGAGCGTTCCTCAGGTTGGTTTGGAAATGAAAATTTTGTTGCTACAGAATTAGATTAGGTAATAATAATATGGGTATTATCATATACCAAGGTCTATATAGCTCTTACCTTCTTTTCAAGTTGTGGTCTTAGTAACATGTATTATTAATTCTTTTTGCCCCAGACTGATTATAATGAATATTTTTTTTCTCTTTCCTTCCAATATCTCTAATTTTTATAAATCCTTCCCCCCCCTTTGTCTAATTTTTATGTCTTTGGGAGGACAATAACTCTTAAATCCTTACTTGCTTCAAGGAAGGGTGTGTGTTCAATGATCTATTTTAATTTTATGAAATCTGTAAATGGAACCAACAAACATTCCATTTATATCCCTAAACTTTGGAGTTGGATTAAATAAAACTCTAAACTTATAGTTGTACGGATTTCAAGTTTTTCACAAGTTAATTAGTCAATCAATTTCTGATATTTGATTAGAATTTCATTTTAAACGTCTATGCATAATTTGAGCGTATAAAATTTGTTAAAATGCAATGATTAATGTAAATTAGACATGTAAGTTAGAATCTCATATTTATTTATATTTTTTCATTTATTTTGACAACGTTACATGGTACTTTTAGTTGGTTTGTGGGGGAAGAAGCAAATCACAATTAGTTGGTTTGTGGGGGAAGAAGCAAATCACAATTGAGGACATGTTTGAGATACCTTTTAGGGCATTTTGATATGTTAAGTGCTTTTGTCACATACACCCATTGAGATGTGATAGGATTGCATAGTGATGCCTAAGTACAGTTCTAGTAGATCGTTGTAGTAAATAGTTGGATCATAGTTCCTTTAATTCATCGTAGCGATGTTGAGTAACCATGGTCCGTTCTGCATGGAAGTGGCCTCCGCAGTTCTTTCACCATCATATGCTCGTTGCATCGGTTGGATTTGACCCACGATCAAAATATGTTGAAACATGTAAAAGAAGCAAAGGAAAAATTTGAGGCGAGAGATCTTCTGGAATAAACCACTTAACTTTTCAATTCTCTTTGTTCTTGTAGTTGTGAGAAGAGCATAAACCTTATGAGCATTTTTCTATAAACAATACAAATCGGAGTTTGAAGAAGGGGAAGGGGAAGGAGTCCTCGACCCGCAACAGATAGAGGAGGATTTATTCAATCACATAGTTTGGGCTCCTAGAATATGGCGCCCTTGGGGCTTTCTATTTGATTGTATCGAAAGGCCCAATGAATTGGGATTTCCCTATTGGGCTAGGTCATTTCGGGGCAAGCGGATCATTTCTGATGAAGAGAATGATTCGGAGTTCTTGCAGAGTGGAACCGTGCAGTACCAGACACGAGATAGATCTTCCAACGAACAAGACTTCTTTCGAATAAGGCAATTCATTTGGGATCCTGCAGATCCACTCTTTTTCCTCAAGAATCTTCCTAATTAAAGCATAAAACTTAGTCCACAATTTGGCTAACTACTCGTTCACCAAGCTTCCTTCAGCATCTTTCTCGAGTTGTAACTTTGCTTCCCTGGGATACTTGGTCGGGTTGCACGCTGCCATCTTAAATTGCAACAACAACTTCTTAGCATAGGCGGATTACTTTAGCATGACACAATCTTTCCTTTGGTCCACTTCAATACCGAGGTAGAACATGAGTAACTCGAGATCAGTCATCTCAAATTCTTTCATTATTTGCTACTTGAACTCTTTGATACCTTCCACACTTGTACCAGTGACGATTAGGTCATCAATGTACACGCCGACTATGAGTGTTTCAGCCCCATTGTTTCTTGTATACACTGCTTGTTCTTGCGAGCACTTCATCATGTTTAGACTCTTTAACCTCTTGCCCAAATGTATGTTCCACGCCCTTTGGTGCTTGCCATAAACCATAGAGGGCCTTTGACAACTTGTACACTTTGTGCTCTTCGACTTTGATGACGAACCCTTCAGGTTGGCAACATACACTTCTTCTTGGAGGTCGCCATTTAGGAATGCTGATTTGATGTCCAAGTGATGGACCTCCCACCCGTGTTGAATTGCGAGGGCAAGAATCAACCTTACAGTGTCCAGTCTAGCCATATCCCTTTGCCACGAGTCTTGCTTTATGCTTGATGACATTTCCTTCACTATTCTTCTTCAACTTAAACACCCACGTCAAACCGATGAGCTTGTGTCCGGGCAGTAAGTTAGCTAGTGCTCACGTCTTGTTCTTCTCAATGACTTCAAGCTCTTTTTGTATGGCCTCCTGCCACATCGTCTCAGTTGCTGTCTCATGGTAGGTTGTCGACTCCTTAACCGTGAGCAACACTAATTCTTCGGGATCCAATTCTTCTTCAAGTGTATTTGCATAAATTTCAGCAAGAGAACAAAAGTACTTTAGTCCATCTTCTGTTGTAGATCCTCCTGTGCTTTCGTCTGAGCTCTCTGGTTCTAGAAAATTCATCATGTCTTTCGGTGTCACGGCGGTGATGACATGTGTGGACTTGGTGTCACTGTCGGTGTACTTTCTAGATCTGTTGTGTCTCCCTCTTCTTCCAGAGCAGTGAATTTTATAACAGTGTGCTTGTTATCGCCAACGTTGCACCAATCCCACTTCTTCTCTTCTTCGAATATGACGTCTCTACTTACATAATCTAATGTTGCGGATCATACAATCTGTGTGCCTTGGTTCCATCCTCTATGCCAAGGTACACCATCTTTTGGCTTCTATCACCAAGCTTTTAGATATATGGTTTTGCAGTCTTAACATGTGTTGTACAACTGAAGACTCTTAGGTACTCGAAGTGAGATGTCTTGGTGAACCATGCTTTGTAGGGGTTGCAAGTGTCCAGCGCCTTTGTCGGTAAACAGTTTATTAGATAAACTGCATGACGTATTGCCTCGCCTCAGAAAATCGTCGAGACTTGCATGTTTTTTAGTAAGCTTCTTGCAGTGTTCATTATGGTGCGATTTCTTTGTTCGACCACACTGTTTTGTTGTGGAGTGTATGGTGCAGTGAGTTGATGCTTGATACCTTCCTCCTTGCAAAACTTTGAGAAGTTCTCAGGTAAGAACTCACCATCTCAGTGGGTGCGCAAGGTTTTCAACTTGTGATCAGACCCGTTTTGAACGAGTCTTTTGAATTTCTTGAACGTTCATAATGCCTCTCCTTTTTCTTTGAGCATGTACACCCACATCCAACTACTATAATAATCAACAAGTAAGAGAAAATGCTTGTTTGGAGACTAGACAACTTTCACATGGCTGGTTCAGGTGTATGATTTTGGGTAGCCCTGTAGCCATCTTCTTCTCTCCCATCATTTTGAGTGTTTGAAAGTTCACGTGCCTAAGTCTTGCATGCCATAGTCAAGCTGGGTCTGCAAGTGCCGTTAATAGAGAGGTTATGCGACCGTTTTACCTTCATCAACAAGGTTCCATTTCTGTTGATCATCTTGATAAACGAGTCAGCTAACTCCACTTTGCTTCTTCCGTCATTTGACAAAGATTGATAATGTTAATCTTCAAGTTTAGGATGTAGTATACCATGGTCAGTAAGCGTTGGTCACCATTCTTGCACTGGAACAAGATGAGTCATTTGCCTTGGTTTGGTACAATTGATCAATTGTCAAACTTCACGTTTCCAATAAGCTTCTCATCAAGCTGCTTGAACTTTGTTCGATCTCCAGTCATGTGGTTGCTTTCTCCGTTGTCAAGGTACCACATGTTGGTCTCCACTTAGTATTCTCCTTCTGTGAGAAGATTTTCCATAGCCTTTTCTTCGTTCAGCATCAACAGGTTGGACATCTTCTCGGCCAACATCAATGTGGGCTCTTGATCCTGCGTGAGTGTGAGGTTTGCCTCCTCATCGCGCTTCTTCTTGCGGCACTCTACCCCATAGTGCCCACATTTTTCACAAGGGTAACACTTAAATCATACTTTTGTCCTTTCAAGGGGTTGACATTGTCATGCGTTTGTGAAGTATTGTCATGACCTCCTGCCACCATGTCTGCGGCCATGTCTGCCACCATGTCTATGACCTCTATTTTTCTTGTTATGATTGTCATGTCCCCTCGTACTTGTAAAAGAAGAGTCAGATGCATCATTCATTTTCGTTTGTGCAAGCTACTCATGTGTGAGTAAGAGATGTTTCTCCTCCTCTTTGTCTTCATAACCACAAAGTCTCTTCTCATGGACCTTAAGATGACTAGCGGCCTCCTCAAGTGACATGTTCTTGAGGTCGCTGAACTACTCGATGGAGGTAACAATGTACATAAATCTTAGGGGAATAACTCGAAGGAACTTCTTGACGATGGAGATCTCCCCTACCATGTCGCCTAATGAACGGATGTCGCTGACGATCGTTGTCAACTTCATGGAAAAATCGTCTATTGACTCATTGTCTTTCAAACTTACTCTTCAAGGTCCGCACATTTGCTTCCTTGACACGTTCCACGCCCACATGCATTATTTTCAGCGTCTCACGCTGTATTTGCCGAGTCCTTCTATGCTTACATGACAAGTGTTGGCTTTTTGGCCCTTAATCTCAAATTAATTAATTAATTGATGGTTTGATAATAACAAAAGTACCTCTAATTATCAGAATTTTGAACTGGTAATAAAGATTCCTACCCGTCTTGAATCACTCCAATCAAATTCAATAATAAAAGTATATAGATCATTGGTATAGGTTTTGAGTCTATTGGTCATAAAAACTAGACTAAATTAACAAAAGTATCCTTAAAACTTTGTATTTTGTCTAAAAGAAATTCTCTTTTAAACTTTTACAAGTTTCAATAATAATTATCAAAATAAGTTGCAAAAAAATACTCTTTTAATTTTCAAAAGGGTTTAAAAAATATTTTTCAAGTTTTCAAAAATTTCATTAAAACCCTTAATTAAAAAGATTAAAAAAAAAAAAACTTCAAAAACAATTTTGAATTTTTTTTTTTAAAAGAATAAAACAATTTTGAACTTAGAAAAAAAATATTAAAAAATACATTTATCATTAACCCACATTTAACTCACCCATCTTATAGTTCATAGGCTCCAATCAACTTTTTCTAAATCACTTGGATAGACTTCAACTAGTACCTGATATTGTTGATCGGTGTCAAGCCAACAGGAACTTTTACCCTATTGGCCTACCCATATAGGCCTACACATATATAGATAAAGTAAGATGGGTATTGGAGTGCCCTAGTTGATGACATTCCTCTCCGCGGCTGGCACTCGAGGAACCACGAGGCAATCCATATGGAGCAAGCAAGTTCTGTGAATGAGACACCTGCGCAAGGACCTCAATTCTCATTAAGAGGTCAAACCAAGGACCTATGGAAGTCGAGGCTACCCCTCCCATGACCAATGCAATAGTGTCTTGAAGTAGCATGAACTTATTTTTCTTTCTAGGTCATGTAAATGGGCCTAGTCCAAAATCCTACTCTTCCTCTACAAAGACAACAGGGGCTCTCAATGCCTAAGCACCACCCTCTTTTTGAGTTATTTCAGTTTCTTCATGATTTCGTGTTGTAGTATAAAACAAAAAGAACCGTCTCAACGGAAGGAGAAAGAAGGACCTGCAACGACAAAGACTACTGAGCCTCTTCTTGTTCCTAGCCATCTATTACGAGTCAGAAAATCTAAGAATCCTAAATATAAAGAATCCCTCGAGGGTGGGCACGACATCCGTAGTTAATGATTCTTAAAGCAATACTACCTACAATTACTTTGCTTCTTGAAACATTTCAACATCTGAAATAACACGTTAAAAATATACATACTCATACACATTTTAGAAATTGCAACTACACAAAATTTTCCTTACATACACACATTCAATTCAATCTCCATAGGACTCAAGCTCATTTCTATATAAAGCGAAATCCATAAAGCAAGTTTCTGTTTAGATCAGAGTTGAAGAACAAAATATAACAAGAGAAAAGAAAAGACCTTATAAGCCTCGTGTGAATCTGCACTCTGCAGTTTTGAGAAGACAGAAGAAAGTGTAAATGGAGGGAATTCTATTATTATTCAGAAACAGATACTTCACACATCCAGCAATCATCACTCTTCTTAAGACCTCCCGAGGCTCGAAACCCGGTACCACAATTCTCGACATCCGAACTCGCCATTTACACAATGAAATACAAGGGGTATGCATGAAGTTATCCAGTCAAATTTCACTGCATATAAGAGAGAAACTATTTGAAGCATTCGCAAGAATTCAAACTTCGAGACGAAACCAACCATGTGCATTTCCATCAAGACTCTGGGGCAGGTGGACCGGTAGGTGCGGGGGGTTTCAAAAGTGGCTGGAGGGCTTTCACGACGATGCTCATATTTGGTCGAAATTCGGATTCATACTGCACACACAATGCAGCTACAGCTGCTAACTGCATCACCAAACAAGAAAAGAGGATTCGTTAATCAGCTGAACAAACTCCAAGCTTATATACTTTTTGTTCCAATGAGTACCTTTGCAACTCCTTTAGGAGGGTATTCTCCCTTTAGTCTTGGATCTACACATTGCTTCACTTTGTCCTCGCTTAGCCTCGGAGTAGCCTAAAGGAATCAAATACGTCAAGCTATATTTTGAATACAACAACTGTCACTAATTGGACAGGAGGGCAGATAATGTTTTTCCACTGCGTCTAAAGCATAACAGCCTTTTCGGAGCTGGCGTGGAGGGCTAGCCTTTGCAAGGGCACCTTACTTGCCTCCTCGTTTAGAGAAGGGTGCCTCGGAACAGTTCTTGAAAGACTTTTCAAGCACACTGAGAGGATACGAATGAGAAAAAAATTAACAGGGAATATACAAAACTCACCCAGGTGACTAAACTTTGTTGTCCGCGGGGCATCGTGTGATCAACAGGTTTCCTACCAGTCAAAAGCTCAAGTAGAACTACGCCAAAGCTGTATACATCGCTCTTTTGTGTTAGCTGTCCAGTCATTGCATATCTGCAGAAAGACAATCCATTATCATTTCTTTAGGTTTCTGGTTAGGTTAATAATAAAGGGTTTGCATCAATGAAAAATTGAGCACACAAGATTAAGACATTGCTTGAAATTTTATTTGTCAAGAATAGTGATAAAAATGCTATTGAACAAGATTCTCAAAAGCACAAAAGTTCCCCGAACTATCTATTTAGAGGTCTTCATACAATCAACCAAGAACAAGAGAAGAGAGTTTTAGAAACGTTACTCAGGAGCATGGTATCCAAAAGTTCCCAAAACTCGAGTTGAATGAAGACGAGCTGCCATATCAGGGGCTTGATTGGAGAGGTTAAAATCAGCTACCTTAGCTTTAAAATCCTCGAAAAGAAGCACATTGCTGGACCTGATATCCCGGTGTATAATAGCCGGTTGGACCTTCTCATGCAAATATTCTAGCCCTTTGGCCGCATCAACTGCAATTCTCACTCGCTGCACCCAGTCGAGCACTGGACCAGGTTGTGCTCCTTGTACTCCCTTCCTTCCTTCAATCATGAGAGGGACTTATATCAGTTGCCTGATCTTCAATCAGTTATAAGTAACATATCCATATAGATAAGTTAAGAGGATGGGATACCATGTAACACATCATGCAAAGATCCCATGGTTGCATATTCATATGCCAATACACGAAGATTTCCTTCGACACAATATCCAAGCAATTCCACGAGATTTTCATGTTTCAATCTTGATACTGTAGAAACCTGGCAGTCAAAGGATATTGAAACACCATATATTAGATAGTGATATCAAACAGGATATTCACTATGGATAAAATGTTCAAAAAAATAATTGACAAACCTGAGTCAAAAACTCAACGTTACTGTCAGGCTCAGACGAAACATCGAGCTTTTTTACAGCCACATTTTTCCCATTAGTCAAGGTCGCATAGTAAACTCTACCATAAGAACCTTCTCCAATCAATGCTTTGGACCCAAAATTATCAGTTTTTTCTTTCAGTTCATCCGGGGAGAGTGCAGGCACTTCAATTGTTGGTGCTGCCTTTTCTGTTCCATCTACAACAGGAGCTGGCGCTTTTGAGGCCTTTGGGCGACCTAAATGCATCAAATATGGTACAGCTTCAGCGGAACAAGCATATTCAGGAAAGGGGTAAGAGAAGAAAAATGAACAGGACATACCCTATTGTTCTAAAACGCCCAATTGAGTGAATTAGCAATAAAATTTCAAAAGATATATATAAAAGAGTAAATATGTTGAGTCAATTGGGAAACAAAAGACAGACAGAAATATATATAGGAACTAGGAAGTTGAGACAAAAAAAAAAAAAAAAAAAAAAAAAAAAAAAAAAAAAAAAAAAAAAAAAAAAAAAAAAAA
>NC_036649.1:4868117-4917011 GCF_002806865.2 Cucurbita pepo subsp. pepo | reverse complement strand
GGCGTGAGATCCCACATTGGTTGGAGAGGGAAACGAAACATTCTTTATAAGAGTGTGAAAACTTCTCCCTAGCAGACGCGTTTTAAAAACCTTGAGCGGAAGCTCGAAAGGGAAAGCCCAAAGAAGACAATATCTACTAGTGGTAAACTTGGGCTGTTACATAACGTCTCGAAGTCTAATGCTAAAGGAGTTGCTAACATGTGTTGACTGCAACAGAACCCTTGATTCATGCCCAGAAACTGGTATGAACATGAACAAACTAAATCTAAGAGATTTGCACCAATCTACAGAGTGGGTAAGCAGAATAAATTTCTTTATGAACCAAATAGAAACTATCGATCTATTCCAGTCGGGTAGGCCATCTGGGGGTAGACTTTTTTTAAAAACAAGATACAAAAATTTTCTTTGAACAAATAAAAATTTATGAGAAGACTTTTACAGATCAATGTGTTCCTCCTAAATCCAAATATTCAGACCAACAACCAGAGAAGTCCAATAGTTTCGACCAGCATGGTGCTGAATACTGTATAAATAAACGGTCATGTATGTGCAGAAGAAACATTATCCTTAGAGCAATGTGTCTACTCAAGAGGTTCATTAATTTGAAAATGTTAGCGTGGAAGAAAGTATATAGAAGATCAAAGTGTTCATAAAGTAGCTAAGAACACTAACCATCTCCAAAATTACTGGGGCTTTTCAATTGCTCATTTTCATTTGTTTCATTAGGATCTTCAACTTGAAAAAGACAACAAAACCACTTGCGCATTCTCACTTTCTTCCTTCAATATTGATTACCCTCAGTACTTCTGTTATCCGGATGTAATAATAGGTAGCCAAGAGGAGGGGCATAAGCCTGCACAATCATGCCACAGTTTCATTAAGAGTGTCATGGAAGTGTTATTTATTAACAATAATAAACTCGTCCAATATACTCCATCTAGCTAGCTAACAAGCAGTTCATAATAACAAGGATTTAAAAGGTTGCATAGAAACGATTAACGGCTTTCTAAACAACTTGATGTAATTGAAGAAATTCACCTGCCATTGAATTGGGTAAACAAAAACTTTTTGGATGAAAATCACTTCATTATTATTATTTATCATCCTCAAGATATTCCAGAAACTGATACTAAAAAGATTTAAACTAGTGAAAGGTGATTCACTTTGAGAATTTAAAACTGATGAGATGGATTATTGTTGTCACTAGCAAATCCCTATTGAGACTCCAAGGCTTCGATTAAAAAAGCAAGAGAAATCAAAATCAGAACACGATACGAAACATCCAAGAAAAAAGGATTATAAAAACAAATCCCCAAATCAGCGTGAACCGAAACCAAAAAAAAAAAAAAAAAAAAAAAAAAAAAAAAAAAAAAAAAAAAANTCAATACGCGTTTTGAAACAAATCAAAGAATCAAGCGGCGAAAACTCAGCAGAAATTGACCGAATAAAGAAACTTAGAAAGGAACTGAATATAAGAAATTGGTACCAGAAATGAAGAGATTGGAAACTCGAAATCAAAACGAAATTACAGAAATTGAAGAACAAGAGAGAGAGATAGAGAGAGTACCTGTAGTTGGTGTTGGGGTCTGGGAATTGATGGGGGGGGTTTTTTAGCGTTTGGATTTGGATTGAAAGTGAAGAAAAGGGGAAGAAACGGAAAATAAAAAATGGAATGACAGAGAGGCAAACGCCGACGCGGAGCTGATGACTCTCTTTCTCTCTCTTCCTTTTGTTTTGAAGAGCGAGGAGAGAGAAAATAGGATTAGGCAACAAAAAGACGAACTCCCACCTTTCTCTATTGTTCTTTCAATGTTCAACGCATGTGGATATTTTTAATTGACATGATCATGTTTTTCTTCCTACAAATTTGATTGTGTGATATTTTGGTGGGAGCATGTGACATCTAACCATCGTCGACTCTCGTTCATTTCAATATTTTTAACGAGAGTCTGAGAGTCGAGATTTCAATATGATGATCGCACGTTTTTTCGTGAAGAAATTTGGAGTTGAATCGAATTGGAAAGAGTAGTTTCGAGCGTTTTTTTCAAGAAATGGTAAGTGATTTGAGTTTTGTTTGAAAAATTTTGGAAAAAATTGTACAAGACGCAGAGAAGACGACACGTGTTTCACAACAGGAGGCGCAATGCGTCGTAATGCTACCTAGTGACCCAAACCACTCGACTTGATCTGAGTTCCACACCTGCGTCCGAACCACTTTGCATCTGACCCAACTTGACTTTGTGTGTGCCATGTGTCAGCATAGGAAAAATTGAGGAAAAACTAATCCAACACGCGTCTTTAGACCTGAAATAACCAATTGGTGCACGACACGTGGTACAATTGGAGCATGACTTCTTCTTTAGAAGTGCATCGTCGCTAGTGAGTTGTGCGCGTGGATGTCCTCCTACGTGTGTAATCCTTATTTTGTCATGTTCGACCTATGTTCGACCTATGTTCGACTGTTTTTTGTTCCGATTCTGAGAATAACCTTAGTTTTACTTGAAATAGAACTTATAAGGGAACTTTCAAGAATTTTGGAGCTTCCAACAAGTGGAAAAGTAAGCTCGAAAAAGGCACGCTTCATCCAAGTAAGTATGTAATACCCGAAAAGGAGCCTAAAGAAAAGACACATAAGGACGTTAAGAAGGTAGCATTATTGCCGCCCAATAAAGTTTCATATGGATTTAGGGCCATTGGAAAAAGATTGGAAAGGAAAAAGTAAGCCGAAAGGGTAAAATAATCATTTTTACAATTTTGAAGAAATTTCTCAAATTTTTAATTCCTTTTATCCGTAAGGAATTTCAAGATGGTCAAATGATAAAATGATTAGCAATGGTAAAGAATATTTTAAAAAAAATTGAATTTTTTTAAAAAATATTCGAAAAATGGGAAAATATCAAAATACCCTTGAACTTCAAAGAATTATGAAAATGTCACGGATCAAAAATCAGACTTGCATAGTGAGCATCTTGTGGAAAATATAATGTATCTTCATTTTTCACGGTTGAATCTTCATCAAATCTGAGTATGTTTTAGAGGAGACAGCTCATCAAATCTAATGCCTAGAATTTAAAATGGAGACCGGTTGTCCATTGATCCGAGAAGATATTTCCAGCGAAATATTCATAAAACTCAACCTCAAATTTACGATGATTCCGGAGGTTTCAATGGTTGTTTAAGCTCCCTCTAAAGTTTGAAGTAGGGGCTTGCATTTGGAGCAAGAATCGAGTTAAGTCGAGCATTCAACCGTGAATCATAATCCACCATTTTCCTACTCAAATTTTGGGTTACTTACTCTCAAATTTTTTACAAATACGAGAGCCATATTCCACCATTTTCTTTCAAACTCGTTTTTTTACACCTTCTAAATAAGATTACCCACAAGATTGGAAAAAGAATCGAATGTTGAAGATGCCTCAAACATAGCTCCCCAATTCGAATTCGATCTACCATTAGAGGAAGGAGGTTGAAACTTGAAAATNTTGGGGCTTTCATTTGGAGCAAGAATCGACCGTGAGTCATAGTCCACCATTTTCCTACTCAAATTTTGGGTTACTTACTCTCGGATTTCTTACAAATATGAGAGCCATAGTCCATTTTCTTTCAAACTCATTTTTTACACCTTCTAAATAAGATTACCCACAAGTTTGGTAAAGGAATAGAATGTTGAAGATGCCTCAAACATAGCTCCCCAATTCGATCTACCATTAGAGGAAGGAGGTTGAAACTTGAAAATTTAATTCGAGTTTACAAGCAAATTTGNCCCCAATTCGAATTCGATCTACCATTAGAGGAAGGAGGTTGAAACTTGAAAATGGTAGCACGGGAAAGCTAGCACGGGAAGGCACGTGTCATCCAAGTAAGTAACCACACAGACTTTAGACAAGTAATACAGGTAGGGATCGCTAGAACATGCTAGCATACGAGTATTTCTTACTTTAGGTGGTTAGAAACCGAATCTTAAGGACTTCATAATGATATTTTTGGATAAGTATGTACTATATGTATGCTATGGTAAAATTAACGTTATGCCTTTAGGTTGAGATTTCAAAGAAACATATTGTTTTATGTATTATGCTAAGGTAGGAAGAGAATATGCATGACTAAAATAGAGTTGGGCAATATGAATCAGTATGTTATGCATGATGTACGAAATTACTAAACTACCCCTTTGATGAGATCTATGGTGAATGTTATTTGATATGCTTNAATTTTGGACCGAGGAATCAAATGCACGGGTAACAGCACGTGAGAGAGAGATTTTAAAAATTTATAACTCCTAACAAGCAGAAAAGCTAGCACAGGAAGGCACGTGTCATCCAAGTAAGTAACCACACAGACTTTAGACAAGTAATACAGGTAGGGATCGCTAGAACATGCTAGCATACGAGTATTTCTTACTTTAGGTGGTTAGAAACCGAATCTTAAGGACTTCATAATGATATTTTTGGATAAGTATGTACTATATGTATGCTATGGTAAAATTAACGTTATGCCTTTAGGTTGAGATTTCAAAGAAACATATTGTTTTATGTATTATGCTAAGGTAGGAAGAGAATATGCATGACTAAAATAGAGTTGGGCAATATGAATCAGTATGTTATGCATGATGTACGAAATTACTAAACTACCCCTTTGATGAGATCTATGGTGAATGTTATTTGATATGCTTCCCATTGTGTTAAAAAGGAGGATGGGATATTGCTATATGTGCTCTGGGTGATTAATAGATGTTATTTACCCGTTGAGCTTGTTTGCTTGTTTGTGTGGATGATATAATATGTCTTAGTTCCAGGTGTTTGACTACGCATTCTCCCTGTGGAGCATGTTTATCTGCACAGAGCTAGGTTTACTNCCGGTGTTTGACTGCGCATTCTCCCTGTGGAGCATGTTTATCTGCACAAAGCTAGGTTTACTAGATGATGACCTAGGTCAGTGTAACGATTNTTTGACTACGCATTCTCCCTGTGGAGCATGTTTATCTGCACAGAGCTAGGTTTACTAGATGATGACCTAGGTCAGTGTAACGATTCGAGTTTTTGAAAATAAAATAAAATAAATAATTAAATGGTCTCATGAAATCTCCCTGGAATCGCTGAATTTTCGGTTAGACATTTATTGTCTAATAGAAACATTTTTATTTGGGTAAGTTTCCTTATTCTAAAATCCTAGAATGCGTTGTTGGAAAATGTTTTGAGATTATTTTTATATTCCTATGCCCAACTTTTTACATCCCTTGAAAAGGATCTTCTCTCCAAANTCGGTGCGTTGTTGGGAAATGTTTTGAGATTATTTTTATATTCCTACGCCCAACTTTTTACATCCCTTGAAAAGGATCTTCTCTCCAAACTTTTCTCTCGGAACACTGGGGTTGCTCTTTCGGAAAAAGGATTCGAGTGGAAGTAATATACAAACATCGGGATCGTTGTGCTTGTGTCGAAGACGCTGCGTGACCAGCAAAAGCAAGAAGTTGCATCGGAGGTCGTTGGTAACGGAAAGGCATCGTAATAGGTGAAGGAGTCGGCGCGTCGTCAGAAGCGGGGAGGTGGAAATTAGGGTTTCGCTTTCTGGCGGGTAAGGAAGACGTGTGTTGGAATCGGGTCAAGTGCCTCGAACCAGCCCACGAACGAATACGGGTCGTGTTTCCATCGGCGGCCCAACTCCACAGACGCACGTCCAAAGAACCTGGATGCTTCGCACGCGTACGGCAGCTCGGCTCCGTCAACTCCCGCAGCTTAGCTTGGCGGCTTAGTTGGTCGGCTCGGCAGCTCGGCTTATCAGCTCGATATCACTATAATATATCGATTCTAAGGCTTTTGGCCCTTCTAAAGCTGTTTCTGTCCTTATTTTTTCCATATGAGGTCAGTATGATTCCTAACCGTCAAAGACAGATTGTGTTGAGAGTTTATTTTGATAAATCGTCTGAGATTTAGCTAGGGTATATTATGAAAGATTTCTAAATTTTTATGTGGTTATTATAGGACGTAATTAACCGTTGGAATTAGCTTGTTGTGAGTGACGACCAAGGCCATCGAGGTAAGTAGTCTTACTGTTGGAGTTAACTTACTACGTGTTGTATGATGGTGCATGCCCTGTGGCCCCTACATGCACCATATTTTATGTGAAATGACTATATGATGTATGTATTATGTGACTGTTTACGCTACAAAAAGTTATGAATTATGTTGACTGTTTACATCATGAAAAGTTATGTATTATGTTGACTATTGACTGTTTATGCTATGAAAAGATAGTTGATCTGATAGTGTTATATGTCAGGAAAATGTTGATCGATGTCATGGATATACGTAGTATTATCGAGTCATGCCATGAAACGCTTATGAAACTGAAATGTATTTCCATGTTATGTAATATGTCACGTTAGGTGAGTTATGTGATATGTCATGTAACGTAAGAAACGTATATGTGATGTTAGCAATGCTTATGTAATGCCATGATAGGTATGTTAAGGGACCTCATGCGTATATGTATGTCACTTGCATAGGGATACTTCCCATGTTACGAAAGAATGAAATATGATATTTATGTTCGCCATGATATCATGCGGGTCCTTTTCTGTTCTGTGTTGTCTGACGACGTGTATACGTTGTGCCCGACCAAGCCAGGCCCAGGGTACATATACGAGCCCACCTAGTGGGTCCATGTGTGCGTACATGGGCTGTGTGTGAAAGAGTACCNCGACCAAGGCCATCGAGGTAAGTAGTCTTACTGTTGGAGTTAACTTACTACGTGTTGTATGATGGTGCATGCCCTGTGGCCCCTACATGCACCATATTTTATGTGAAATGACTATATGATGTATGTATTATGTGACTGTTTACGCTACAAAAAGTTATGAATTATGTTGACTGTTTACATCATGAAAAGTTATGTATTATGTTGACTATTGACTGTTTATGCTATGAAAAGATAGTTGATCTGATAGTGTTATATGTCAGGAAAATGTTGATCGATGTCATGGATATACGTAGTATTATCGAGTCATGCCATGAAACGCTTATGAAACTGAAATGTATTTCCATGTTATGTAATATGTCACGTTAGGTGAGTTATGTGATATGTCATGTAACGTAAGAAACGTATATGTGATGTTAGCAATGCTTATGTAATGCCATGATAGGTATGTTAAGGGACCTCATGCGTATATGTATGTCACTTGCATAGGGATACTTCCCATGTTACGAAAGAATGAAATATGATATTTATGTTCGCCATGATATCATGCGGGTCCTTTTCTGTTCTGTGTTGTCTGACGACGTGTATACGTTGTGCCCGACCAAGCCAGGCCCAGGGTACATATACGAGCCCACCTAGTGGGTCCATGTGTGCGTACATGGGCTGTGTGTGAAAGAGTACCACACATTCAACCCTATCTAGAATAGAAAAGCACCCAAGACCATGTAAAGTTTACGAAAACTTAGGTCCTGCTCATATGTTGTATGTGTTTGCATTTCTAACCCCAGCAGTGGGGTGACTTACTGAGTATTTCATAAAATACTCAAGCCACGTACACCTACATTTGTCAGGTAAAGGCAAGGCGTCAATGTACGGTTGACGGTGGAGCTGAGGATACCATGGAAGTGAACGAGGGGCATTTTTAGTAATTTACGTCTATTTGACTCTTTTAAGTTAAAGCATTAAACATTGTTTTATTTAGATTTATTTTGAATTCAGTTACTGGAGGTTTTATTTTCGGAGATAGGTTTGTTTTGGATTTTTGAATCTTTATGAAAGACTTTGTTGTGTTCTTTAAGTTTATTTATGATGAGCTTCCGCGTAATAAATTATGTATGCATGGGTGACGTCACTAATTAGGTTTGAAAATTAGGGGCATTATAGTCAGGAGGATAGACTGTGCACCTTAGGATCGTGAGTGACAGTCAAAGGGTCTAGACCCTAGTGCTCCTAGATTAAGAAAGACTCAAGGAGTCAGAACAGAGCAACCTGACACCAGAAGCCCGCTTAAGCTACCTAGCTACCCTAGGAATCCAATAAACCTTCTCAGCTCCTAAATATGACCAAGGAGAAGTTTAAATTATGGATTACGTACTTAGGTGATCGATAGGTATATCTCTCTAGCAAAGCATGCATGAGAGAACTCATTTAATATTAGGACAGTATAGCTAGTGCGGTATACACGTTGACTTACGTCAATAATAGATCCTGCACCCCAGGATCGTGAGCGGCTATCATAGGTCTAGATTTGAGTGTACCTAGAAACTTGGATTAGCCCTGAGGAGCTAACCCGAAGCATTCTTGAAACGAGAGATGATATTTAAACCACCTAGAAGCCCCTAAGAACCTAGGAGACCTCCCCAGCAACCAAGGACAGCCAAGGTAGTTCTTCAGGCTGATAGTAGTGTGATGGTGTCATCAAAGTCCCCGCTACCTATCCACTCCAGTACTCGCTCCATTGAGATTGTACTCGGGTAATCATACCATCGAAGTAGACACATGCCAAATAGGGGACCTGTGTCAAGACGACTAGGTGCCCAAACCATGTGAAAATGGCTCGTTGTCTCCTGAACAAGGCCTCTAGGCAATAAACTCGTTCCTAGAGGGGGGCTGGGACCACGTAGGTTGACCCAGTAGCTGGCCGGCATATGGGAGTTGCTCCCTCTAAGCTTTGGTGACTTTATGGTCTTGTGGAAGGATTTTCCAGCTAACCATCCATGGATGATGAGAGCAGGTTAGCAGACACCTCAATTCAGGTCACTGGTCATTCACTACGTAAGCGAATTAGGTTTTCATGGTCAAAGAGCATAAATATTGTAGCAACTTAGTAAGAAAAAGGTAGCTTTCAAGTCGTTAACAGTGGTACAGTATCATCCATGCTTCTACTTCCCTTTCCACTCTGGTATCAGTACCGTTGAGTCGAGCCTAGGTCGGTTAGGGTTGTGTGACCAATAGTTTAGTTGAATTATCTTACACAACATATCCATCCTGAGAGGGGACGTAGAGTTATGCAGGCAGTCTTAATAGCTAGCAAGCACGGGGGTGCTCTCCCAACCTTTGATGACTAGATAGTCCTATGGGTAGGGTTCACCAGCTAACCTCCCATGGATAACGAGAGCAAGTTAGCACACACCACGTTGTTCCCATTAGAGCAAGAGATTTACAAGGTAGCGCTTTGACCCAAGATACCAATTACATACTGTTTAAGTAGAGTAAACTACCAAAGTCTAAGAGCAGAAAAGTAGTTCACCCCAGATAAGAGATTTGTCGCCCAGAAGACCTACGACGCCAGAAATGGATGCACTACCCCCTCCTAACTAGAGTGGGTTGGTGAGCAGCTAAAGTACTGCTTGAAACTTCGAGGCACCCTAGATACTCAGGTAGTAGTAGAGACTAGGCCTAGAGTAAAACTTGTGGATATCTACTAGGTTAAGGATGCAATGAGAGTCTACAAGTAGGTTGTTACTGAGTATATTTATATACTCCCCCCTTTTCTCTTTTTTTTTTTCGGGTGTTCGTAGGCTGCCATTTGAAGCAGAGGAGCGTTCGAGAGTTTTGCAGTCATGGAGGGGTTCGTTACGGAGCGTCAGTCCGTCTTTGTGTTCAAGTCATTTGTATTTTGTTTTGCAATTGTATCTCAAACCCATTTTTCCTTTTTTGTAATAAATTCAAATAATATCATCTTATAATTGGATTCCATTTTGTATTTTATTTCGGTATTGTTGTCTTTATTTCAATTTAAATTTTATCGAGTTTTTATCTTACGTTTTATTTTACTTCTATTTTTATTTGTTTTGACATTCATCTTTTTAATCACGGTCCGAAATTCAAAACCTAAAAAGTTGAGTCGTGTATTCAAATGATAGCGAAGTAGACTTTGTGGAAGAATAGGAAATTCAACCTCGTTGGAGAAGAGAAGATTAAATATCTACTCGAACTTTCTCTAACTTTATCTCAAAAGTAGGGTTGTTTAAACTGTGAATTTTTGTTTAATTATAAATAAATCAAAGATGATCCAAGCTTCCATCCAGGTTTAATATGACTATTCTTCACTTAGATCTGATCAGTTGTGTATAAAAGGAAAAACATTTTTGGACCCTAAACCCGAAACCCTAAACCCTAAACCCTAAACCCTAAGCATGAGTAACGAGTAGTGTTAGGTTTTCTTTGTTTGCATGCATTTCCATTCTAAAGTTATTTTTAAAGGGTACTCCGAGTATATTTTACTCAACCCAATCCATATGAATTGAGTTGGATTATGAACTTATTTGGATCGGGTTTGATTCAAATAAATGAAAATTTATGATTTGGGTTACTTAATGGGCTCCCAAAAGCTAGATTGAGTTGAACCGAACAATTTGAATTTATTGTTAATTTTTTTATAAAAATACATGCATGTAATTATTTTATTTTTATTTAATTTCATAATTTTATACAATTGTCTTATTTATTTATTTTAGAAGTGTAGCATAAGAAAATGGTTTGACATTTTAGTTCTCATCAATTTGCAATAAAACTATTAAAGCATTAAAAGCCAAAAAAATGGGATCCTTGTCTTCAAAACAAACAAAGTTATATGACATTTCAAACACGCAACCAATGTCTATGTCGTGAGTAGTAAGTCAAATGTGTCACTAAGCTACAAATATTCAAACAATCCTCTAGTAGTTTGCTAGATTGTAACCTCGGTACGCATAGTATAGACCTCCCGAAGAGAACGGAACTTGATGGCTAGTATAGTCAAATACTTTGTTTTCTCAAAAATAGGCTTACAATCAAGATACCATCGATTAAGGTATGATTGTTATGATTTTATTGCGATGTCTCGTGGACTCTCCTATGCTCGTAGTTTCAATGGATATCATGAACTTGGTCTCGAGAATTTTCTAATCTCGTTTGTTATGGGTTTATAAACATTATATTGTTGTATTCTAACACTAAGAAGCAACATGAAGAACACCCTAGAGAAGTGATTGATGGATGTAAAGCCACGAGCAAAGATGGGGTATTACAAAAAGATGTGTGTAAAGTGTCGTGGTCATGTTTATTCAATGCGTGTTGTTTGTGGCTGCGTGTTGGATGTCCTAGACATGCTAGTCTCAGACATGTTGTTCATGGCCGCATGTCCATTCCAAACCTTTTTTACTTACTTTCATGTTAGATAGATCTTTACGGTTCTTGTTGTATCAATACGATGGCGTCTAATCGATCACCATAATTACATCTACACCTACCAAGACTACAATGCCCTAAAGTGTAATAGAAGGGGATGAGATTAGTTGTCAATTTTTCATGTCTTGGGTTATATGCTATCAAAGTCGTGGTGGTTGCTTATTCAATTTTAGCTTATAACATTGATTTCTTTCAAATTGTTTTCATTGCATTTCCCCGCTCACGTTCTCTAACAACATTTCTTTCAAACGTGACTCAAGACTCGATCATACCTCAAGCTTGTCCGCAAAGTCCGACTTTCGTACAGCTGACTTGTTCGCCATGTTAGAACAGGTGTTGCACAATCACTATCTCGCTACCACAAGAGTGCAATTGTGACATAACAAACGTGTACTTTGATACTACAAATGATCATCTCACCCGACCAAACTCCCTCAATGCATACATCATAGCAAGAGTGTACAACCTAAGCCCACTGCTAGTAGATATTATCTTGTTTTCTCTTTCGAGTTTCCCCTCAAGGTTTTTAAAACACATACGCTAGGGAGAGGTTTCCACACACTTATAAAAAATGGTCCGCTCTGTGGGATCTCACAATCCACCCCTTCGGGGCCTAGTGTCCTCGCAGGCACTCGTTTCCCTCTCCAATCGATTTGGGATCTCACAAATAGTGACCCATCACCATCTCTACTACCACTTACATTCTAAACGTCTTACTCCTCAAACAATTCTCATTGTCATGCTAATAATAAAATGTTGATGATAATCGTTAAATCTTGATATGATAGCTCCTAGGCTGAAACTAACACGTTACAAACAATTCCAACGACAGCATACTCTAAAACTAAGGGATTTGATTATTAATCAGAATCTCAATTTTGTTGTACACACCGACTCTGTATGCCTATTTGTATTATTAGCCTTAGATTAATTTTGGCTTTTCAAATATATGAAACTCCTATGAATCAATCAGTGAATAAGAAGAAAAGTGAGAAAAACAGGGCATAGATCTTATCTTCCAACATGATTCTACAAATAAAGGAGCAGAGCAAATCCTCTGTTCTTCTATTTTGCCTCCTCCAGATTTTCTTTCAGAATGGCCCTTTGAATCACAACCTGAAAGCACACACAAACATAGATATATAGATATCATTCATTTATCAACAAAAACTGCTCCAGGAGGGGAAAGAAACAACATAAAATTGACCTTTCAACGTAGGGCTCAGGGGGGAAACCAACTGCAGAAAATCAGCAACAGCTCCAATGCGCACAAGCTCATCATCCTGTTCGCAGTTCAATTCCTTCAAATAATCTGAAGACAGAATGGGGGGAATGTTACCAACTTACTTACCAACAATTCAAGGCTGCTCAACAATATAAAGAACAAAAATTGGCATACTGACTCGATGCCATGACTCGTGACAGAAGTATAATGCTGAGGGCAGCTACAATCTTATATTGCCATGTTCTGTTTTTCATTTGGTGCAGAACTAAATCATGAACACTCCTAGCAGCCATAATTACAACACAAGTGGAACATTGAACCAATAAAATAACAAAACGCATACTGAATGCCACAGATCATAGAACATCTACGAACCCCTAATCACAGAAATAAATTCTAGTACCGAGTTCCAAGCGCAAGGAGGAGATTAAGTCCTATTTTGATACTTAAACTTGTATGCTTATTTCATTTTGGAATTTTCGATCTTTCAGTTTTAGCGCCTGAACTCCGCCAAGCCACTTCCATTCGTAGTTTCTTGAGTTGAATCGGGTTGAGGGACGTAGAAAGGACTAAAATCAAATATTTAAAAGTATAGTGATCAAAATAAAATAAGAATAAAACTTTAGATGCCAAAATGGTATTCAAACCTAAGCAAATGGATGGTATAATGTTAGGAACCACTCATAGAAGAAAATTCAATCAGAAATATGTATTCTTACCCCTTCTCCTAAGTCCGGACCCCGAATAACGCAAAGCTACAGATTTCCGTCCAACTTCTTCCGACTCACAGGCAATATCAGAGGAATCAAATCTGTCCATAGCTGCAATAGTTCTTCATGGGTCGCATAACTTCAAGGGTTTTCTTGAGTGCATGGTAGAACCCTCCAAAATGGTTGCCACTGCTGAATTATTGAGCACACTCTCGGAGGCATTCATATAATCCACGGGCAGAGAACCAAAGAAAAAAAAGAAAAAAGAAAGATACAGCTGCACAAATCTCTTCAAGATGCATCTTCTCGTTGCAACCAATTGATATCCTGCTATATGAAAATATTTTTTGTGTTGAGGTCGTGAGGTTCGAACTTTTGACCGTATATGCCTAAACTAGCTAGAAGAAACTATTTGAACAACACAACAACAGAAACACATTTTAAAAGTTAAAAGAAATCAGAGTGGTCAAGACACATACCATTTGACATATGCTATCTGACAACTGGAGTGCTTCTTCCCACCTGCTAACCTTGACGAGCCCCATAATAAGGTCGACAAATGTACCAAGATCTGGAATAACACCCTGTCTTATCATATCATTATATAACTCGAACGCCTGATCAATCTTCATTGCCTTAGAAAAGCTGTAAATCAAAGTTGTGTACATATTTTTCTTAGCAGCCATAGACATTGAAGCTGATATAACCTCTTTGTGGAGCTCCAGTGCTACTTCCAGTCTTCCTGCCTTAACAAAGTTATCAATCAAAACCCTGTACAGCAGAATAATTGGGGTAGCATCATTCTTTTCCACTTCCTCTAAGAGCCCGAGAGAGAGAATGAACTCCCGGTTATAGCCTTCAACAACCTTACAGTAGCTCGATACATGTTTCGGCCAGTATGTTTGTTTCATTTCATCCAAAAGTGCATAGGCCTCATCTAAACGGCCAGAAGCACAGCAATGGTTGATCAACACGGTGTAGGTGACAAAATTCGGAGAACAGCCTTTCGAGCTCATTTCCCTGAAAAGCTCGAGGCATTTGTCAACTTTACCAGCTTTCCCAAAGCCATCAATCATTGCAGTGTAGGTCACAACATTTGGTTTACATCCCTTCTCTTCCATCATCAACATAAGTTTATAAGCTTCATCTGTCTTTGCCACTTTACAAAGTCCATCAATCATCTCTGTGTAGATAACAACATTAGGAGCACAAGAATTCTCTAACATTTTGGACAACACTTTCAATACGAGATCTAGACGCTTATCCTTGAACAATCTATCGATAAGAGAGCTATAAGTATAGACATTAGGGTTATACCCACGCTCTACCATCTTAACAAACACCTCTTGGGCTTCATCCAACTTTGCAGCCTTACAAAAGCCATCAATAAGTGCATCATATACAATGTTGTTTGGTTCACAGCCTTCCGAAAACATCGTTTCCAATAAGTCACACGCATCTTTGACTTTATGAGCCTTGCATAAACCATCCACCAAAGCTCCATACGTAACAACATTAGGCTTTTCAGACACGTTATTTTCTGTTTTAAAATACATATCGACATCGGGAATGTCTGCATCACCTCTCATTCTTGCATAAATCTGGCAAGCTTTTTCTATATTCCCTGATTTACTATACCCATCAATTAAAGCTGTATATGTAATAACATTAGGAATACAACCCTTGGCTATCATTACCTCAAAAAGTTCATTAGCGACCGAAACCTTCTTAGCCTTAAGATATGCATGGATGAGGGTTGTATAAGTCACCACGGTAGGTTCACAGCCATCTCTTACCATTTCGTCTAGCCAATTGTGAGCTTGTTGAATGAGGCCAGCTTTCGAAAAACAATCAATTAAAATTGTGTATGTATAAACATCAGGAACCATACCAGCCCCTTTCATTTCTTTAAATAGCAAAAAGGCATTTTCTACCCTTGAGGCATTACACATAAAACCTATCACTTCAGAATATGTAGATGTATCAGGAATGAAACCATTACCCATCATTTCATGGATTACTTTATATGCTTCCTCGAATTTCCCAAAGCCGCAAAGGCATCGAGCAAAGCTTACAATATTGACCTTATTTAGAACAGTTCCGGAAGAACACATCTCGTTGTACGCTTTCTCAGCCAACTCAAATGTAATTGGCCCAGGTAATTCTTTACCGTTACAAATACCGCCAATGAAGATATTGTAAACCACATAGCCAGGTTTGCATTCACATTTTTCCATTTTCTTAAGCAACTTATAAGCATACGAAAAATCGCCTGATTTGCAATAAGCATGAACAAGAGAATTAAATATCGTATAAGTCGGGAAACAGCCTTCTGCAATCATCATGCTTAGAATTCTCTTACATCGACCCAACTGTTTTTTATTCAAACAGCCACAAAGCAAGATCTTATAAGTCTGAGCATTAGGGATGCAAGAACTCGACCGCATCCTGTTCAAAAAATCCATAGCTTCTTCAAAAAACGAAGCGTCGCACAGTCCAGATATCATCTTCGTATAAAGAATCGTATTAGGGACAAAATCTTCTTTCTCAATTAACGAGAGGGCCTCTCTCCATTTTCCCACTTTGCAGAGAGCTTGGGCAAAAAGACCAAGAGTAAACTCATCCATATTGAATCCTAACTCTGACATTTCTCTATGAACCAAATAAGCAGTGTCCAACTTATCTGCTCTAAGAAAGACTTGAATTAAAGCATTATAAGTTAACCGGGTAGGCTTGTATCCAAAGTCCTTAAGCCTCCCGAGCTCTTCCAATGCTACATTCCAAAACCCATTCCGACAACACTTCCTAATCAACACATTAAGCAACTTCCCAAGCACCTCTTTGTCATCATCCTTAATTTCCCGAAGAAACTTCTCGGGTACTCGATCATAGCTACCACATTCATAAACATCTAACAACGCATTGTACACTGACGCAGTATGATTGTAACCAATTTGTCGACCAGCCCATAAAAAGAATTTGACACACAATTCAGGATTTCTCAAAAGACCCAAAATCTCAACCACCAAATCCGGATTCAAATTCTGCCTAAACCGCCTAAGTAATCTTTGGGTTTTGTCCCCGAACCCATCATCAGTATTACGAATTGTATCTAATATCGAAATGGCATCGTTTGAAATGTTACCAGACTTGAGCGTCGGCTCTGAAGAAGGCGAGTCGGCATGAGAATCCAATAACGAATCACGCAGCAAAGAGAGTTCTGGGGCCGAAAAGCATTCGGCACGCGAACCCTCAGACGGAAGCGACTCGTCCGGATCAACCAATCCTTGGAGATCGTCCGGAGAAGTGGAGAAGTGGGCAATGGAGGAGGAAGGCGTTGGGCGATATAGAGTGATGTTAGCGAGGGCAGCTCTGAAAGAATCAGAGTATACCGGAAATGGGTGAAAGGAGAAGATGGGGTTGGATCTAATTGGGGATGAAATTAAGGAGAGTGAGAGAAAGTGGAGGGATTTGAGCCCCCTTCTGCTCATTACGCGCAGCGGAGAACTTGGAAATGAGATAGTAGGCCGCTGGGGTTTTTGGAGGGTTTATTCAGGAGAAGAAAATCAGAACGCCAAAAAACGGAAAAACTATAATCATGGTGGAAGGCTACCAGTTTTTTTTTAGATAAAATATATTCAAAAGTTTACACACAAACACAAATCAATCTATAATTATTCATATAATTATCAATAAAAAAAAAGAACAAGCTAAAATGGTAACATATTAACCTAGTTCAACATCATAAGACTAAAAACAGCTAAATACAGACATTTCTTGTAACATAATTAACATAGGTCATAAAACTATAAAACTACAGCTAAATACCAAATTTTTTGAGAATTGATTAAACTATAAAAATATAAGAATAGATCATGAAATTAAATAACTAATATAAATAATTAGGTATATAACAAAAATAAAAATACTAATACAACTAAATAATATAAAAGAAATTAAACAAAATAATAATAATAAAAATGTATATTGTACAATTCAGGCGTGAGTGTCCTTAGAGAAGGCACCGTACCACTCTAATAAATCTATTAATACAAAACAAAAAAAAATTATATAATTTATATATTTTTATTTGGCTTAAGTTAACTCGAAGGTTTTATCCACGAATCCAAAACCGAATTGATTCAGTTCGGATTCAGGAAAATGAACCCAACCCTACTCGAAATTAATCCAACCCAACCCAACTCTTATAGTTCGGGTTGGGTTGGTGAAAGTTGTCGGGTTGTCGGGTAACTTTTATTTGTTAAACTAAAAAGAAATTTAAAAATACTTCTTATTGTTACCCTTTTTATTTTTTTTTTAATTTCAAAAATATTTAAAAGTTTTGTTAGTGTCATTTCAAAAATAATTAATTGTTATCAAAAATAAATTTTAGTAAATAAGTAATTCCTTTATTTAATAATTTATTTTGACAACATATTCGATATATATATTTAAAAAATTATTACTGATTTATTATATCTAAATAATTATTTTATTTAGTTTAGGTTTACAAAAATAAATAAACATGTTTAATTTTGCATTACCATAATCATGCGAACATCTTTACGGTGTCAAAATCAATCTATCACATGCCGCATTTAACTAAACCAGTTATTATTTTTAAATAATATACCTACGGTGATGGTATATTTGCTTAAGGACCATAAAAGTATGTTGGGCCTAGATCGTAGGTCAATCTACATAACCTAAAAACTTAGGGCTTTAATATCAACTATAACGCCCCTAATTCTCTTGCCCTAACTTAGTGACGTCAACACATGCATGCTTTAAATAATTTAAGCGGCGAAAATTCATAATTAAATATTTAATACGAAGAAATTTTAAATAAAATAGTTTTTTTAACATGAAATATGAAGCAACCACCTATCAACCACAAATGAAAATTGATGCATACTGCCCTATCTTGACTTCCATGGTCATTCCAGTATTCACTGTCATACGTGTATTTGAGCTTTACTTTTACTTGAAAAATATAAGTAACCGCAGTATTAGGGTTAGTAATGCAATCATACACATAACGTGATGTGACCTATCCTTAAAAACTGTAACATGGTCTTTGATTCTTTCCAGTTTTGGGTAGGGTTGGATGTGTAGTACTTCCCCACACGTGACCCACACACGCACACATGGACCAACAGACAGGCTCGTATACAAGCCCCCTGGACCTGACTTGATCGGGCACAACGCATTGCATGTCACCGGATGCCACAGAAAAGGAAAGCCCCACATGATATCATGGCGAACATAAATATTGAAGATACGCATTCGTACTAACATAACTTAACAAGAAAGTATCTCGATAAACATGACATACATACATGCATGAGATCCTCATGAATTACATTCATAGTATTGATACTCAGGGCGAGGCGCAGGTCTTAGGTCGACGTGTGGATTAGGTTTCTATGTTCGATCTGGGCTTGGGTCTCGAGCGGTGGGTTGTTGGGCCATGGATATTGCAATGGCATGACCTACTCAAAACAGAAACCAAAAGCTAAAATCCAACCTTACTGTTCGTCTTCCTCGCCTGATAGGTACCGAGAATGAGAGCTTCGATTTTCCTTCATCTCCAACGACACGTTTTGTGTCTGATTCCACTACCCACGGCAACCGAGAAGGTTCTAGTGGTCTACTACCTCCACTACAATGTTGAAGTTACCTCAGAAAGGAAAGATTCACGTCGTGTGTGAGATTCGCCGATGGTTCACGTGAATGGCTTGTCGTGGAAGTTGGTGGCCAAAGTTGTCTCGTGGCCGTCGATCGAAGAGAGAGAGAAAGTTGGGGATTGAGAAAGAGGAAGAAGAAGGGGGGAGAAGAAAGAATTTGATCTTTTTACTTATCTAATAATAATACCTAAAAAACAAGAAATTCTCGGGATAAGTAACCCTACTATTTGAGTCAAAAAATACAATCACATGCGATACGGTGGGACTTATCCTTTCATCAAAATATTATGGCATTGGCTCCGCTTTCTAGTCCGGCAGGGTTGGATGTGTAGTACTTCAAACCCACGACTCATGCACGCGCACGTGGACCCACTAGGAAGACTTGTATAAGTATCTCTAGGCCTAGCTCGAGCACACACTCATACAACCAAACACCATGAAGGGAAATGGTTCACATAGTATCATGACGAACATAAATATCGTAAGGTATGCATCCATATTAATCATAACGGGAAAGTGTTCCAATGCATGTGATAGATATAAATGAATGAGGTCCCCATATCTTAAGATCATAATATAAGTTTATGATACAAGTAATGTCTCCATTCATTCGTAACATAATGATCCTATGAAGCATGCATACATAATGCAAGATTCCTCAACGTGGCATAAACATATTGTAGCATAACTTATAACATGATATAGCTTAACATAGTCTAACACAGCATAGCATAGCATAACGTAACATGGTAGGTCATGACATAATATAACATAACACAGTATGACATATGTCAAACAATCATAGTCATGACACGTGTAGGGGCCATGAGGCACGTGTCATCATACGTCATACGGTTCGTCCAACCAAGCCAACGGTGAAGTCATTTACTTAATTGGCCTAAGTCGAAATCACTAATTTGTTCCTCGAAGTCTAACTCAACCTACATGGGTCCACGACATTGGGTTAGAATATATTAACGAGCTGAATTCATCTAAAGATACCGAATAATCCTATTTTTTTAGTTCAAATAATTTAAAACGAACGAACATGGGTTGTACTAACTCCAAAATGGTAGAAAAGGTCCCAAAAATTCAATTTGAGCCATCTAAGCCGAAGAAATTGAGCCAAAGCTGACAAGTGAGCTGCGAAGCCAAGAAGCCACATGTTTGGAGAGTCGGATGGGAGTGAGTTGAGGCGCTAGAGTTGACTTGAGTCGACGCACAAATCACGAACCAAATGGTAGTTCAACCGTGGATCGTGAACCAGGCGTCAAGTTGAGGCATGGGTTGTCGAGTCATGATTCGAGTTGGATCGTCTCGAGTTTTGGATTGGGTAAGTAGTTTGAGGCTCTAGGTCGAATATAGGGTCAATAGGTCAATTTGGGTTTTGGACCGCGGGTTTGGGCTGGCATGATGATGGGTTGAACGCATGAAGGTTACAACCCGAACCAACGAAATATGACAGAAAAGGAAGAGTTAAGAATTTCAACTTATCCCAATTAGTTTTTTCTACATCGATCTCTGTTTTACCAACCAAATCTACCGAACATTTGAGTATTCTCAAATTGATCAACTTTTAGTCAAAGGAATAATTATTTATAATAAAATGGAATTTAAAAAAGTGACTTCAATTTAAGTAGTCTACGAGAAATCGATCTCTCTTTTACCCACCAAATCTACAGAACATTGAGAAGTTGGTGAATATTCTCAAATTGATCAACTTTTAGTCGAAGGAATAATTATTTACGATAAAATGGAATTTGAGAAAGTGACGTCAATTTAAGTAGTATATGAGAAGTCGATCTCTCTTTTACCTTTTGTGTACCTTTCAACGAGTAATCATATCACATATATTTCTTGCATAAGTCCAATCGTAGCCATTAAAAGTATCAATTTTTCGTATGTAGTATGATTGACGCTCTACGAGGCCATCTTCAAATTAAATCATTAATTCGACCAAACAATGTTGATACTATTCCTTCTCAAAAGGCTAATATACACATTGTGCGGCTAATACCCCAACTTTTGGCATGATATGCGCCGTTGCGCTGCGCCTTCAACTATCTCCCCCACTCATAGTGTCCAAAAGAGTGATGTATTTCATTAATGTATTTTTAGATCGACCGATAACAGATATTGTCCTCTCTTTGGGCTTTCCCTTTCGGGTTTCCCCTCAAGGCTTTAAAACGCGTCTGTTAGGGGAAGGTTTCCACACCCTTATAAAGGGTGATTTGTTCTCCTCCCCAATCAATGTGGGACATCACAATCCACCCCCCTTCGGGACCCAGCGTCCTCGCTGGCACTCGTTCCTTTATCCAATCGATGTGGAACCGCCCCCAAATCCACCCCCCTTTGGGGCCTAGCATCCTTACTAGCACACCGCCTCATGTCTACCCCCCTTCGATGACTGGCTCTGATACCATTTCTCGATTTGTGCGTGTCATCCTTGCGCAGGGGCCATGCTAATCTTCTCTGTATCGTTCCAATTTTATCAGATGTCCCCGTAATATTTATAATTACAGTCATTTTGAGACTATATAAAGTTACGTAGGTTATTTTTGTAAAAGAGATTTGAAAAATGTAGTAAACAGATCTTGTGCTTTCTTTTTAGCCAATGAATTACTTATATATTTAGCCTCAAAATTTTGAATTTTTTTTCCAATTTTGGAACTAAAAATAAATTTGGTTATTAAAAAAAAATAGATATTTGAAAAACAAAACTAAAAATTAAAAAAATGAAATAGTTATCAAAACTATACTAAAATAATTATATAAACAAATAAAATATCAATTATCATTCCGAAAGTTATCGGTTTATGTCGAGTTTTCACCCAACAAAAAAAAAATAATAAATAAATAAATAAGAATCAATATTTGAAATTTTGATGCGCTTTCACGGGACCATTAGAATCAAAAGTCAAAAACGGAAATCGGATCCATTAATATTTGTCGCCAAATTCCAAAAATTCAATTCCCACTTCTGAATTGCAACCCTTTTCGTCCCGTCGCTTCCAATTCTTGAATTATTAAGTTCTTCCATCTCATACCCAATTGTGTTCGTAACGTCTATATATATATATATATATATATATATACAGAGTGGAGTTAAAGAACCAAAATTCCCTTTTCCTTTTCCTTTTCCATCTACAGCTCCCAAAATCAGCATAAATTCTAGAATTCAGATGCTCATTCGCATTCAAACGCCGGTAATCACTCGTGTTCATATTGCCAACTCTTCTCATCTCTCGATTTCCACGCCGCATCTGTTGTTGTTTACCGAATTCTATTCTGTTCCTTCTTTCTCAGTACTTCAAATCCTTGGATTCCGAATGAGAACTGCATCGATTGTTCTTCAGTTGGGTCTGTAATCGGTTCTTCAATCTGGATTCCTGTTCTCTGGATTGTGCGATTTATCTGTTCTAATCTTGTTTGAGCGTCGAAACGAGACGATAATGAGGAGTTTCAAGGATTTTTGCACGAAGAAGACTCTAATCGGTCTTGGGTTGGGACAATTTTTGTCTCTTCTTATCACTTCCACTGGATTTGCATCCTCTGAACTCGCTAAAAGAGGTGCATTCTTCGTGTTTTTCTGCATCTTGTTCTTGTTTATGGTTTTTTTAATTGAATTTGCATGTGCTATTTTGAGTTGGGAATATGAGGATTCAATGTATTGTAATTACTTTTGGTTTAAACTTCATGTACTTTAGCTTAATCGTTTTGATTTAGTGGTAACACTTAATCCTATTGTGCAGGAATTAATGCACCAACATCACAGTCCTTTATAAACTACGTCCTTTTGGCTATTGTCTATGGAAGTATAGTACTCTATCGTAGAAAGGCACTCAAGGTGATTGTAATACTTGTTTATTTGATATCTTTTAAACTGATTGAATGAGTACCCCTTGAAATTTGATGGTTGATGGAGTAAGAAGTTAAGCAATTGAATGTTTGTCATGTTGTTGATGAAGTTTTTCAGGCGATCTAGCCTCACTTCCTACACAACTACCTTGTTTAGTTAGATGGCTAAAGGTGGCTGTTACTGTGCCATAATGATTTAGTTGCTGAATTAGAGATGTGAAGTGTTGTGAGATCTTATGTCTGTTGGAGAGGGGAACGAAACATTCTTTTAAGAGTGTGGAAACCTCTCCTTAGTAGCTGGGTCCCGACGGGTGGATTGCGAGATCCCACATTGGTTGGAGAGAGGAACGAAACATTCTTTATATCATAGCAGTTGGGACTCGAAGAGGGTGGATTGTGAGATCCAACATCGGTTGGAGAGGAGAACGAAACATTCTTTGTAAAGGTGTGGAAACCTCTTCCTAGTAGCTGAGCCCCGAGGAGGGTGGATTGTGAAATCCCACATCGGTTGAAGAGGAGAACGAAACATTCTTTATAAGGGTGTGGAAGCCTCTCTCTAGCAGCTGGGTCCCGGGGGGTGGATTGTGAGATCCCACATCAATTGGAGAGGAGAACGAAACATTCTTTATAAAGGTGTGGAAACCTCTCTCTAGCAAACGCGTTTTAAAAACCTTGAGGGGAAGCTCGAAAGGGAAAGTCTAAAGACGACAATATCTACTAGTAATGGACTTTGGCGGTTACAAGTGTGGTGTGATCTTACTCATAATTGTTGAACTTGGCTTGATAATAGAAATTTCTATTGCATGCGTGAATTTCTTACTTGTCTCCTTTTCTAAATCTTTCAGGCAAAATGGTACTTCTACATACCTTTAGGATTGGTAGATGTAGAAGCCAACTACCTTGGTATGGATAATTTTATATCTTTGAGAAATATACAAACAAAGCTTTATAAACATGATGAAACTAAGAACCTTCTGGTTTGTAGCTTCATAAAACTATGCCTAAATGTTTGATAATTTGAAACTGAGATGCAGTTGTGAAGGCATATCAATACACATCTTTAACAAGCGTGATGCTGCTGGATTGTTGGACAATCCCTTGTGTGATGCTGCTCACCTGGATATTCCTAAAAACAAAATACAGATTCAGGAAGATAGGCGGTGTTGTCGTGTGTGTCGCTGGCCTCGTCATGGTTATCTTTTCTGATGTTCATGCTGGCGACCGAGCTGGTAACGACACAAGCCCCTTTATGCCCTCTACCCCCCCAAATTGATATTTGCTTGTATTCACGTGCACCAATAATATGAGTTGCAGGAGGAAGCAGCCCACTTAAAGGGGATGCTCTTGTTATAGCTGGTGCTACCCTTTATGCTGTTACCAATGTCAGCGAGGTAAGGCTGCAACTATGCACTAGCATTTACCTTTTTACCTTACAATTACTCTGATGAACACTTTGTAAATGTCAAAATTTCACTGTCTGGTGAAGGAATTTCTGGTGAAGAATGCTGACAGAGTTGAGCTAATGGCGATGTTGGGTAGCTTCGGTGCCATCATCAGTGCTATCCAAATGTAACCTTAGATTTATGTCTGTCTCAATTGTTTCTGAAACTCGCATTTTTCGCTGTTCTTATGTTTCCCTTGATGGTTTCTTTAGAAGCATAATCGAGCGCAAGGAGTTACGATCCATTCGATGGACTGCAGAAGCAGTAAGCTCTCTGTCTCTTAATCTCTCCTAGAATTTGATACTCCAATGTGTAGCAAATTGTTTGTTGTTTCAGGCCATTCCTTTTGCTGGATTCTCTGTGGCTATGTTTTTTTTCTACTCGCTTGTCCCTGTATTACTTCAGGTATGTTGCTATTGATGAACACATATTGAATGAACTGTGAAGTTGCAATTTGGTTCTGAACGTATATACTTTCACAGATCAGTGGATCCACAATGTTGAACCTGTCCTTACTCACCTCGGACATGTGGTCTGTTGTGATTCGTGTCGTCGCGTATCATGAGAAGGTCTGTGATCACTTGGTTTTTTGTGTTCATGTGTCGTATTGGGTGTTTTGTATGTCTAAATCGAGTCGGTTTCTGCAGGTTGATTGGCTTTACTATTTGGCCTTTGCTGCTGTTATCATTGGACTCATTACTTATTCAGTGTATGTTATCTCTATCATTCTGCATTCTTTTACATTTCCTGGAAAGTGCTCACTAGGGAAGTTTTATTGTAGTGTTCTTAGATGGATGATTGCCTGCATGATGGTTACTGATGAATTTCTTATATTTCGGGTCGTGTTAGATGTATATTGTAATATAATATTAGAATCACCATCTTAGCCACTACAATAATGTAACGGATCAACCTACTACTAGTAGATATTGTCTTATTTGAGCTTTCTCTCAAGATTTTTAAAATGTGTTTGTTAGGGAAAGATTTTCACACCCTTATAAAGAATGTTTCGTTCTACTCCTCAACTGATGTGGGATCTCACAAATAATGTATTTTATTGTCCTTTCTTTCATGTAAGTGATCATTGCTTGAGCGATTTTTGACCGATGCTACGTAAACCATTATTGCATTTGCCCTTGAGGATTGAGAATCGTATTTGTAGTTTTTACACTTGTAAAAGGTACTGTAATTCATGGTTATGTTGCTCTTTCCTACCTGAACTCGAATCTCTAAATGCAGGGGTGAGAGAGAAGAAGAAGATCGACGTCGAACTAATGTTGATGTAGAAGCCGAGCATGACAAACGTCCATACAAGGAATGTCCACCGGAAAACCGGGTACTAGGAACAGCAGGTAGCAGTTAGAAGATGAGAGGGTAGAAAAAATGAAAATCTTAGGAGAAATAAGTAGTGTGGTTCCTAGGATGGATTAGAAAAGAAGTATTTAGAGTTATACTGATTTTTTGTTGGCCTTTTGAAGGCTCTCATCCTCCAATAATAAAATACAAAAGTTTTGAAATAAGTTAATCTACTTTAACTCATTTTGATTCGTAACTCTCAAACCAAGCTAAGATCTCAATTTTATACCCACTGGGTATAAATTGTTGAATGTAATTGAAGATCACAACAAGCATCTCGTTGGAAATCGAATGCAGACACCACTATGGCAAAACTCAGATCAACTAGTACGTTCAAGCTATTGCAATAGACATTTAGACCACTGAGCATGTAATAACTAGATTACATAATTAGGATGTGAGCAAGGCTCAATGTGGTCAGGTAGAAGATAATCTTCTGAAGTTTTCTAGATTTTGAGCATCATAAGTTTTGACAATTATTGATCCCATCTTGGTAGGAGCAACAAAAACCCACAGAAACCAAAAGAGAGAAAATCCTCAATTTGATCTTAGAGAGAAAATCCTCAATTTGATCTTAGAGAGAAAATCCACAGAAGCAAAAGCAAAACAGATACAGACTAACTAAACGTGGATTCTACATTTCAAATTCTCCCACATACACCATTAATCGAAAACTTCACAGCTCTCTAAGCTCTCTCACCTCTAATCCGCCTGGCCAATTGAATATCCTTGGGCATAATCGTGACTCTCTTAGCATGAATCGCACACAGGTTAGTATCTTCGAACAATCCGACGAGGTAAGCCTCCGCCGCCTCCTGCAGCGCCGCAACGGCGCTACTCTGGAATCGGAGATCGGTCTTGAAATCCTGAGCGATTTCTCTGACCAGCCGCTGGAACGGAAGCTTTCGGATAAGAAGCTCGGTGCTCTTCTGATACTTCCTGATCTCCCTCAGTGCAACAGTCCCTGGACGAAATCTGTGCGGCTTCTTAACTCCTCCGGTCGCCGGAGCCGATTTCCGAGCAGCCTTCATCGCCAATTGCTTGCGAGGAGCCTTACCGCCGGTGGACTTTCGGGCTGTTTGCTTTGTGCGAGCCATTGACGCGTCGTAGGAGATTAAACTTCTTAGAGAAAACGTAAATGTGAATGATATTTTGATGCTGAAGGTTGGGAGAGACGAGTATTTATAGGAGACTACGAGGAGTATGGAGGGTGATTTTGGACGGTCGATTGGAGTTTGTATTGACGGTTGAGATCTGTTTTAGAATCAATCACGCGGATCGCGATCCAGACTTTTGGCGGACGAAAATTTGGGAGGGGGGAACCAAAACTACAAAAATGATTTGTTTTGGCGCCATGGTTTTTTTTGGGATTTTTTTTTTTTTTTTTTTAAAGTTACATTTTAAATTATAAATTGTATGAATATTTAGATAATTATTTAGTCATTAAATATTCATTTAAAATCTCTTAAATCAAATTATTTTTCTTCTTAAATATTATTAAAATAAAAAATATATATATAATTATTTGTAAATAAGTATAGAAATAATATAGTAAAAAAAAAAAAATCAAACGTCCAACCAATAAATTAAAATGTAATGACTCATGCTCAGGATTTAGCACTTGATGGCTCGGTATTCTCCTCGTGACATGGTCACATGACCTACTACTTACTTCTTAAGAGTAAAGACTATCCCCACAAACCAACCCGAGTGCTTCTAACATGTTTTGTCATCACACACATGCATCTCAGAAAAATTATAGGAAGTCACCTAACATAGAATTGTTCCAGCTAAAGCAGGTTTAAAACCATAGAATTCCTATGATAGAGCCATTGAAAAGAAAGGTATACCTTATTGGTGTAAATAGTGACTTTCAATTCTTTTGAGCCTTTATTATTCATTCTATCCTCATGATCACTCTAATTCATATGTAATCTCGGTTGTTTCATATACCCCTCCTTTACTCAAGTGTCACATGCCCCCATGCTTAAGATTTAGAATCCATATTCGACACTTGATGGTCTCGACATTCTCTTGCATCCCTTACGACATTGTTACATTACCTACTCCTCACTTTTAAAGACCGAAGACTATCCCCACAGACCCACACAGTTCCTTCCAACATGATTTGTCTTCACTCACAGTATCCCAAGAAAATTTATAGGAGCTCATCCAACATAGAATTGCTCCAGTTAAAGAACACTTAACCATATAGTTCTTATAATTGAGCCACTGAAAAAGAAATGTCTACCTAATTGGTATAAGTACGGACTTTCAATTCTTTTGAGCTTTTCTTAATCATCTTATCCTTAAGAACACTCTCATTTGAATAAAAAATTTCCCAATATATACAAACAAACAAAATTACATAGACATGTCATATTAGGATTTATATTAGGGCTCCTAATTAATTATTTAGGGTTAATAATAATTTTGATTATTTTACTCACAATTTAATTTTGTCCTCGGTATGAAAATTTTATTAGTGTAATTCGAAACATTATATAGTCGACATATAGGAGTATCATGTTTAAATAATAACCTAAATGGTTTATAGTATATGTATAAGGTTGGGTGCATTTACTTGATATCACTGCTGCTACGATCCATTTGTTACAAATAATTTGATTCAAATCGTTCATGTAAAGACATATGAGTGGAAATATCTTAAATAATGAGTTTGTATAAGACTGAACTACAAAATATTTAATCTCGTCTTATAAATCCGTTAAATAAAAATATTAATATTTTATAGAATGATCGTATGCGCAACATTTTGAGGACTTGATCAAATAGAGAGGTAGTAATATAATTTCACGAGATGGAATTCAATCGAGTAGATAAGTCGTTTCAAGTCTTTGACCTTATGTTCGGGTCAAAGCAAGAAAGACTTGATCAAAGAGATTCAATCATTAGAAGAAGGAAGTAGATTAAAGACCCGTCGTAACTTTCTCCATATTTTTTTTTCAAGTAAGTTTGCTTAACCTTTTTGTTTTCTTAAATTCTAAATAAAATCAAAGTTGATTCCAAGACTTTAATTCCGCGAATGAAACGCTCATTCCCAACCTACTCCGAATGGGACGAAGAATTTCCATTTACAAACGTCAATTATAATTATAATACATACATAATTGTAATAAAAAAAGCAAGTAAAAAATGGTTTGGAATGGGTATGTGGGCGCAAGCAACTCCTCCTGGACCAAGCATGTTCGTGACATCCTCTCCCACTTAATTGGTTGATGTCCCAACCAATAATGAAGATTGCAGCTCACTTCAGGTCTTTAGACACGTTTCTAGCTGATCTTAGCAAAAAGGAGTCTTTTCGAGTTTACCAGAACCTCTTATACCTATTTGATTTGTCAACTGGTTGCATCTTCTCAATCAAGATCTCTCTAGGATTCTTCATCATGGTAGGTGCCTCGTTCATCATGGGTCATGTCACCTTGCTGTGTTTGGTGCCTCGTTGATTGGGATTGTAGGGTTTTACTTACATGGACAACATGGTTAGTTCTCATCCATGAAAACTTGATTAAAACATTCTTTTCGATATGGAGTTCTCGTGGCTTGTGTTTTCGATTGACCCATTTCTTCAACCGTTTGGATGTTTTTTCCTAAGTTAGCATGAGCTACTTGGTAGTTTGTCACTACAATTTGGTGAAGTTGTTGGCTTGGAGCCTCTTTCTAACATACCGGTGTTAATTAACATGAACTTTTGTGGGTCTAACGAACTTGGAGTTCAACAAGACATTAGCTACTTACAAAGCTCATTAGCTTGAGTTGAGTTGTACGACACATATTTCTAATGGGCGGTCTTACCCCTATAATAAATTAATATCGTGATTTATCCCTTTAGGTAGACATAAACCCTTAGTCTAACTTTTTGGCCCCATGTGACAGTATTTCCTAGAATCCGCTGAATTTCTATTGGAATTGGCTCACTCCAACTTTCATCTTCAACCATGGAGACGACAACGAGAGTGGGTTCATTATGGGTATGCCTTGTTTCAGTTGTAGAGATATCCAAGGGGCAGAGCGGGGACGGGGAAGCCTTCCCCGTCTCCATCCCTGCCACCTATTTCACTCTCCATGTTCGCGAAATCTCTTTTTATTTTTACTCGAATCAGAGAAGGAATTTCTACCAATAATTTTTCTTCCTCTATTATTATTTTTTGAAAAAGAATTATTTAAAGTTTTCATTTTTCAATATAATCTTTATTTAAAAGATTATAAAAAAATCTTAATAAATCAATATATTTTATAAGCAAATATATATATATATATATATTCTATCCACATAATTTCTAAAATTATATTTATATTAAATGGGTAGGTGGAAAATTAGCTGATTATTTATTTATTAGTTTTGATAAATCAAAATCAATTAATTAAAGATATTCTTAGGTTCATGAACGAGTAAGAACTGTTGTTTATAGAATTTTAAAGATCGGATTAGAGTGATAATTCAAAATTCAAATCTCTAATCTATTGATCCATGATACATCGTTTATGCAACGGAGTAATGCTCGTGTTAGGTTAGCATAAAATGTATTATGCAATAATCAATTTAATTTATAAGTTTATATTAATCGTAATTGAAAGGTTAAAATAACATTTTTTTATTTTTATAACCCGTCTTATTTTAGTCTCTGCTTACACAGATTCAGCGGTGGAAATGGGTGTTGCGGCTCCAGCAATTTGACTTCTAATCACGCTTCTACCGTAAGTTTTGATCCTTCTTCCAATTTTAAGTGCAAGATTGTTCATGTTGTTCATATGAATTGCCTGAAGGAAAGGGGTTTGGAACTAGTAAGTTCATATCTCACACGTCGCAAGGTATGCCGAACAAGTGTTCGACGAAATGCCCAACTGATCTGGATTCTTGAAACATCGGGAACTAACCTACTTTAAACCTCAACTTGTGGTGCAATCAGTACCCAATACGTTAACATTCCAATTTTTTTTTTACTATTTGTGGCTCTGGCCATGAATATTTTTGGCGTTGGTGGAATTTGTGACTTGATTTTGAGTGTTTTGTATGATCTATTAGGTGGGTGTGATCGATTTTTTAACAAAATATTTGAAGTTGCTGGAATTCATTTGTTGCTGATGAATGGTGGAAGATGGTGAGTTGGTTGTTTAGCAGGGTTAAGTTCTGTGGTTTCCCGTGTAAAAACCAGAGAGGATCGAATTTAAATCACCTGCAAAGTCGTTATCTGGTGAACATAAAACTGAAATGGGTGAAAGATAAAGACTTAGATTCTGTAGTGAGTGCTGAGAAGGACCTCAAGGCTGTTTGCTTTCTTGTATCCATAATCTCTTCAAGTCTTGAACAATGCGTACCGATCTACCGTCTGCGTCGCCATCGTCGGCAGCTTGGTCTTCCGGATGATGTCAAGATGTCTACCTTTATTAGGAGATACCCTTCTATCTTTCATGAGTCACATATTCGTGACAGTGCAGGCACTCCTGTGCCATCTTTTGGCTTAACTTCAGAGGCTAGGGAACTTTATGAGGAAGAAATCGTTGTCGTTCGACAATGTTGGACGGATATTCGATCTAGGCTTTGCAGATTGCTAATGCTCACGAGTGGTACGACACTTCCTTTACAGACAATTGACCAGTTGAGATGGGACATGGGGCTGCCATATGATTATCGGAACTCTTTCGTTCCATATAACCATGACTTGTTTTCATTTGTCCAGCTCCGTGATGATCGAGTTGGGTTGAAACTTCTATCCTGGGATGATGATCTTGCTGTTTCTGAACTGCAGAAGAAAGCTGGTTCCCAACAGGTGGAAGAAGACGTAAGAAATGGCTGTTTGGCCTTTCCAATTGGATTCACAAGAGGTTTTGGATTGAGGAGAAAATGTATGGATTGGTTAAGAGAATGGCAGAAGCTTCCTTACACTTCTCCATATTGTGATGCCTCCCATTTGGATCCCCGTACCGATGTGTCCGAAAAGAGGATTGTCGGAGTCTTTCATGAACTTCTCCACCTTACCTTGCAAAAGAAAACCGAACGCAAGAACGTAAGCAACCTCCGCAAACCGTTCTCTATGCCTCAGAAGTTCACAAAAGTGTTTGAGCGTCATCCTGGTATCTTTTACATCTCTAAGAAGAATGACACACAGACTGTAATCCTTCGAGAAGCGTACGACGGTGACAAGCTTCTGCAGAAGCACCCTCTTGTTAGCATCAGGGAAAAATTTGCAAACACGTCGAGGAAAGGTCAACTAGATAGAAGTAGAGGTTTATACAAAAAAGAAGATCCATTTGGACATTTTCATCGTGATGAAGTAGATGAAGCTCGATATAGTTCCGAAGAAATGTCCGACTATAACTTGCTTTCGGAATATGATTCGGAATCAGATGACCCAATTGACAACAACTGCTGAAGAAGTTGCTATGATTCTACAGCCCCCTGGCATTCTTTTGATCAAACTCTTCAAAGTCTTGCAGTAACTTGCAACTTGCCCATCAACAAGGTTTGTGTTTATCGTAGAGTACTCTTCTATCTAATTTGTTCTTATTTCAATTGGTTTATATAGATGTAAAAGATAATTTAGTCAGTAATTTTGATTAAATCTTAGAGAGATGAGTCATTTAGTTTGTTTCGATCAGTTGTTTTAATTTCTCTGAATCTGATACTCCAAGCAAATAAGTCGAATCGACACTGAAAAAGAGATGAAGTACCAGAAAAATGTATAATCCGTTCTATGGTGGCATGAACAAAAGAGGTAGTATTGCACGTATACTACGACGTCGATAATAAAAATTGAGGTATGTCCTCATTTATGAATGTTCAGTTGTATACAAGTTGTCATAAAGAATATGAACATTATCAATCAACCAGTAGCTCACCTGTTAGAACTCTTGGTACGTGGTTAGAAATGTAAAAGCATGCAAAAATGTAGCAGCTTTCACAGAAAAGAATGAAACGCAGCTTTTGCTCTTCACCAGATGTGCAACCTGAAGGATTCCCAATGACAACATCATTTGTCTAGTAAAACTGGTACTACACTCTAAATGTATATGAATCTTGAATTTGGTTTATTGATAGCCACCACCATATGATTGCTGGGGGGCGTAACCACCCATCATCGGATTATAGTTACCCGAAGTGTTGGATCCAGGCTGAAATCCTACTGGTGATTGAAATTGCATTCCTTGCCCCATACCCATATTCATGCCCATGCCAGGGTTCATTCCCATTCCCATTCCGGGATTCCTTCCCATCCCCATGCTCGGGTTCATGCCGGTATTGTTCATCCCCATACCCATTCCCATGCTCGGGTTCATGCCAGCATTGTTCATTCCCATACCCATTCCCACGTTCGGGTTCATGCCAGCATTGTTCATCCCCATACCCATTCCCACGCTCGGGTTCATGCCAGCATTGTTCATCCCCATACCCATTCCCACGCTCGGGTTCATGCCAGCATTGTTCATCCCCATTCCCATTCCCATGTTTGAGTTCATGCCAGCATTGTTCATCCCCATACCCATTCCCATGGGTTGATTGGTTCCTCCATAGGGCCCCCCTCCCATGCCCGCATTGTTCATACCCATACCTGAACCCATCATGGAGTTTGGTGGAGTTCTGAGGGCAGCTGCACCAGCGTGACCGATTCCAGAACCCGATCCCATAGCTTTACCCATGGTGATAGTAGAAGTTACAGCGGTTGTAGTAGGCTTTTCCATCCTCTTTTCCTTCCGATTTATGGCATCAAAATCCACTCCAATGTCAGACAATGGATTTGTTTTAGCTGCACATTGAGGAACATATTTAGTCAACCATCAGAGACACAGATGTGATGCATATATGTAAGAATTCAAGGTAGCATGAACTCACGCCCAGATATGTTCAAATCAACTAGCCCTCTGTTAAGAGTGTCAGCCCAGACTGTTGACTTTGTCTCGAACTTGCCCTTAGGCGGTTGAGATGCTACTGAAAGCGATCCTGTTGAAGTGGGAAAACCTTGTTGTGAAGGAACTTGAGGGGGTCCAGCTTGCGGAAGAATGCTGCCTAGAAAATCATCATTTTTTGGTTGTGAAGCTACCGGTGGGGATGTAAAACCATGATGCTGCATGTTTCCACTGCCAAGTGGAGCAGCTGGCAAGCTTGGATTTTGCTGAGCAATTTGTGAAGTAACAGGAGCAGCAAATCCTCCATTCTGTACTAAATATCCACCCCCATTTGCCTGTGCATTTGGACTGCTGCTGGTTGAGGCCATCTGTGGATAGAAAGGAGCTGTAGATCCTCCCTGAGAGACCCCTCCATAGCCTAACTGTCCAGTAGGTGCTACAGATCCTCCTTGTGAACCCCCTCCATAGCTAAACTGTCCAGTAGGTGCTGCAGATCCTTCCTGTGGGGGCCCAGAGCCAAACTGTCCAGTAGGTGCTGCAGATCCTCCCTGCGAGGGCCCATAGCCAAACTGTCCAGTAGGTGCTGTAGCTCCTCCCTGTGGGGATCCATAGCCAAACTGTCCAGCCGATGCACTTTGAGGCTGGAAAGCTGTATTTGAGTTCAAAGATGCTGTAGCTCCTGATTGGGGATGCAAATTAAGGAAGGAACTAGCATTTGGTTCTGAAGGCTGATTGCTTAAAGCTGTAAAATTTTTCTCAGGAGGTTGACCAGGATCTGAGAAGGTAGTTGGCAATGCAGGCTGGTCGCCAGTGGATGAATAAGTTGGCAGGGATGTTGCATTAGATGGAGGTCCAGAAAGAGGTAGAATATCTGCCAGTATATCAATCTCAGGGTCCGGAATAGTGGATGGCCCTTGATGGAACTGTGGGTCTGATGGTGCTTGCAAGCTGGATAAGCCAGATGCACTAGTTGAAGCAGAAAACGCATTACCAAATTCTGAATTAGAGACTTGGTTTGTTTCCGGGATAGCTCCTTGGGACTGTTCAAGGCCTTGGTGCAGAGAAGACTGGAAAGGATTAGTCAAAGTAGAAGGATCGGATTGTCCAAGGCTTGGGTGAAGAGAAGACTGGAGAGGATCTGTCGTAGCAGATGAATGGAATTGAGGGGCACCATCACCAGAAGTCATAGCTTTAAAAGGAGCGTCACCAAAAGGATCTTCAAAACTCTGCCAAGTACATAATTCAACAGTGCACAGAAAAATACATGAAAAATGTCAACTTAGTTGCAACAAATAACGGAAAATGTATAGAATGATGAATAGATGTCAATTTGATCGGAGCGGGCACTTCTATAATATTCCAATGTGAATGAAGGAACTTTTAAACCATCAAAATTTACCTGATTACTAGTCTGCGAGGTTCCTGCACCAGAGTTCATGTGGTAATCAGTCTCAAAGGCCCCAGTCACGTCTGCAGATGCCGCTGGCATAATGGCCAGTGGGTTTGAAGGAAAATCGGCCAGTGAGCCAAGTAAGTCCATCTCAGCATTGTTTGGTGGAATAGTTGGAGCAGCTAAGAAAAGAGAGGAAGTATTTGTGGTTTAGTGCCAAGAATCAACAAAGTGATAACTAATAGTTTGATGCGAGTCACATGAGTGGATTATCCTAAACAGGTACATGTGCGGTTATCTTTGATAACATTGTATGCAAAATGACCTTTACATAAACTATTTCTATCATGCTTAACATTTTTATCTCGTTATGTAAGGAACCTTTGCACACAATAGGACTGGAATTCAAAGCCTCTCAACTCTCAATAGAATTATGCATTTAATTGATACTCAAAGACTTGCAAAGAAACAGGATAGTCATAAATTGAGAGGAGATGTTTATTGCAGAACACAAATCATGTATAACTTATACGTTAAAATGTGATAATGGAACGTAGGCTAACCATAACGATAAAATGAAATACACTAATTATTTATTTTATTTGATCACTTTTACTATTTCTTTCCTTACATGCATAGCATTGACACATGTCCATACATAGGGAAGCACTTAATTATATCTAGCATCCAAATACCTCTCATCATTTAAAATATACCCTCTGAATTAATACTTGATGATTACACATGCATAAAGAAACATGATGTATCTATGTCACAAGGCATCATTTGATCGAACCATATGACCCATCCGTGATGTATGTCCAATTCAACTTCACGTCAGTTATATTCATGAAGCAACCTTATGAAAACCAAACTACACAAAATACTGAAGAGGGGAGGGGGAGATTCTTCCCTATCCAAATGAAATCTAAATCTAGCAGTTTTAACTTTAGAGCTGTTAATCTTCCTCCTTAGATGTCGCAATAGCAATAAGACTCATACAAGGATGATAACCAAGTATAGGTAGCTAGGTTTAAATGGAGTCAGCCTGAGGTTAATAGCAAAAAGCTAATAGAATTTTTTGTACCTGTGACCGAACTTTGAGGGTCAAATTCATCAAAGGTCCCAATTAACTGGTCTGTAGGTGTTGGAGCACCATGTACCGGACTGGACTGGCTAGGTGCACTAGTAACAGGTGCTGATGATGTAACAGGAGATGAGGTTGAGGATTCTTGGTCCCTTTCCAATAAGTAAGATATCCAGTCAACTAAATGGTTATTAAAACTGCTAGAACTAGAAAGAGACTTAACCAACAGAAGAGTGATACCTCTCACTATGAGCTGGTGGACTTCGAGACTCGCCCACTGCCTCTTCATAACTTGGAGGTGCACCAGTGTTCTGTTCTGAAAATTTATGATCACGCCGCCTGCCAAAAGAGATTCAACTCATAATGTGATTCATAGAACTCAGTTAAACCACTATTCCATGAAATTATTAAGAAATACCTCACATCTGGAGACCTGTTATCATCTCTTCCACAACCATCACTACAAGAAAAAGAAATAAGTGGCTCAGTACAAGCCCATGCCAAAATTATACACCAGCTTGATCTGGGAACGAATTGGTTCTAAAAAGATTAAAATTTGGCTTTGCACGGTAGCTCTTAGCAGCATTAATGCCCAAGATAATGTTCAAAAGAGGCACACCTATATTCACCTATCTCCCAAATTTGTGTTTGTGAGGAAGAATCCCTCTCCCACCTTTTCACTGATGGTAAATTTGTATCAAATGTCTGGAATTTGTCAGGGGTTTGGTTTGGTTTATTTTGGTGCAGCTCTAATCTCTCAGAAAATTGATAAACTGAGATCTTGTTTTGTTGGTATCAATCAAGCACAAAGCTAGAGAGTTCCGTTGGTGCCCTTTTCCTGTCTATTTGAAGGAAATAAATGCAAGAAGATTCTGACAGGTCAAACTTTGTTGATTATATTTGTGACATTTTGGTCCAATCTATCTAATTGGCGTCCTCGTCCTTTTTTTTTTTCTTTCTTTTTTCCGTAATTACTCTTTTTTTCCTTATCAACCACAATTGGAGGGCCTTGTTTCATCCCTTATTTTTTGAAGGAACTCTTGTCCCTTTGCCGTTTAGGTTGTCTTATTTGGCTGTTGGCCTTATATAATGGTATCTTCTCCATGTTTCTTATCTCAAAAAATAAAAAAATAAAAGAAGGTGTTCCTTTACATAATAGTGAAAAGAATAATTCAGTAACAGGGAATACATACCGAGCACTGTCATGATGGTCTTTATCTTGATCCCTTCTTGCACCATACTGGTGATCATCAACACTTCTTCGTCCCCCATTATCATCATCCCTTGGACTATCTCTTCCTTGGCGTTCTTCACCATCCCTGAAATAGTGATCTCCATCACGTCTATTTGAATTAGAATTCCTACCACGGTCATCATCCCTATAGTCATATTCTCTTTCCCTTCCATAACCATTGCCATTCCTATCTTCATCCCTGCTTCCATAGCTTCCCTCGTTAAAATCATCATCATAACGGTCTGCATACCCCCCAGCATTATAATTTGAAATTGGCCTATGTGCTCCAGCAGAAAATGATGGATGTCGAAACCTTCATACAAATGCCAAAATCATTCAGCTACGCCATACTAAATTAATTATAAGGAACTACCTTAATGTTGAAAATATTTTAGCAAATACTAATAAAAAAGACCTAGAAAAAGGGGGAGGATGAAGAAGATGAAAGAAGAAAGAAGAAAGAAGAAGAATAAATGAAGGATTTCATTCATGCCAGAAGTTATATTTAATCTCCAGGTTCACCAGGTTAAAATGCAGTCTCCTGCTGCTCTTACAATGTTTTACAGAGAGAAATTTGTTTGAGAAATTAACAGAAAACACAGTAGCACTGTGCAGGAGTAATAACTTTGAAGATCCAGATTCTAAAGTAGGGGAAAAAATATTAAAACAAAGTAGATGACCCAGAACGGAGTAGAAAAAAATTGAACAGATGACAAGCAAATTATTATACAAGATTAATCCCCAAACTTTAGGTAAAGAACCTGCATGCAGTAAAATAACAGACACTTATGCCATGTACGAAATTCTCAGAAAGAAAATTGGAGAAATTTAAAGAAAAAAAATTGGAGAAATTTATCTTTTAAAATTTTAATAGAGAAAGAAGCAGAAAATTTATTTTAACCTTTTATCTCTTCTCTGCTTCTTTCTCTATTAAATTTCTCCTATGCACACACACACACACACATATTTGTTTTATGGATTACACTCACTTGTCCCAGTTAGAATTAGACTTCTGCCTAATCTCACTGATTCTTTCTGGGTCGTTCACAAGAACCACAAGACTCTGTGACTTCTTTCGGACATTTGCTCCCTGATCCCTTCCACTAGAATCAATATATTGAAAGCTGAACAAGACCTGTCGTGTGAAAAGGATAATATTTAGAAACACAGAATGAAATTCACGGAAAATGGAGAAAACTAATTAAACATGTGGTTACAAATAACTAAGAAGCTGTATTACTGATAATTGGTATGCATGATCCTTGATGTCGTCGATTACTCGCTCTGATCCATGAGCCACCAGATACTCCAAGACAGTTAAACCCTGAAGCACAATATGTATTCTTCTTTGAAACAAGAAAAAAAAAAAAAAAAAAAAAAAGNCTTCTTTGAAACAAGAAAAAAAAAATAAAAAATAAAAAAAAATAAAGGACTTTTGAGAAAGCTGACATCCACAGGCAAATGAGTTAGAATAAAAATATTTAAACACCAAACGTGGGGTTCCTTAGCCATGGAAGGTGACCCCTTATGTCACAAAATAAAGCTCAACAAATTAGGTCTTTCCACTATTCATTTNAAAATCAGGATTTCTTTTTCCTTGAATAATCTAATCAAACTTTAAAGACATCCAAAAAAAACATAAAACATTTTGACGAAGACAGACATTTTTTTTGCCTGCAAAGACAATTAACTTTTGAGAAAAATAAGAGTTAACTGAACGTATGTGATCCAATATCAAATGGAAAAGAAATCAAACCTTGTATACATGCCGCCAATTTTTTCCAGAGTCATTAACACGCTTCCAGATTACTGCCATAATCATCTGATACTCATGACTGCATTAAGGTTTAGAAATGAGACTCTCTACTGGTTCCAGGTAGGTAGTAATAAACATTCATGAAAACCAGGTTATGCTTTCAATCAAGAAGAAAGAAACACGTAATGCTTACTAGTTTTTGCTTGCTTGTGCAATCTCTGCAAGAAGTAATCCATGAGGGCCCCAAGGCTCATTGCTAGTAGCATCAAGAACCTGCTAGGCCGAGACAGCAATGACCTTAATGTCAGAGTTAGAGCTCTTAAATACCATGAATCACATTTCAAACAATTTTCACCGTAAGGAGCAACTATAAGAGAAGAGCTCAAGAAAATCATAAAGGAGAAAAAAAAAAAAAAAAAAAAAAAAACTTACCCTCAAAAAAGCAAGAAAAGGAAAAAGAAAATCAGGATTTCTTTTTCCTTGAATAATCTAATCAAACTTTAAAGACATCCAAAAAAAACATAAAACATTTTGACGAAGACAGACATTTTTTTTGCCTGCAAAGACAATTAACTTTTGAGAAAAATAAGAGTTAACTGAACGTATGTGATCCAATATCAAATGGAAAAGAAATCAAACCTTGTATACATGCCGCCAATTTTTTCCAGAGTCATTAACACGCTTCCAGATTACTGCCATAATCATCTGATACTCATGACTGCATTAAGGTTTAGAAATGAGACTCTCTACTGGTTCCAGGTAGGTAGTAATAAACATTCATGAAAACCAGGTTATGCTTTCAATCAAGAAGAAAGAAACACGTAATGCTTACTAGTTTTTGCTTGCTTGTGCAATCTCTGCAAGAAGTAATCCATGAGGGCCCCAAGGCTCATTGCTAGTAGCATCAAGAACCTGCTAGGCCGAGACAGCAATGACCTTAATGTCAGAGTTAGAGCTCTTAAATACCATGAATCACATTTCAAACAATTTTCACCGTAAGGAGCAACTATAAGAGAAGAGCTCAAGAAAATCATAAAGGAAAAAAAAAAAAAAAAAAAAGAAAAACCTTCTGCTCTAGTCGAGGAACTTTAAGCACTGCCTTATTAACTTCTCTTTTACTGCAAGAAAATGAAATACAAATGCCATTAAAGTAAATAATATGCAGAAAAGGAAGCAAGTTAACAAAGATAGGGAAAATGTCGACATCAAAACACGGACCCTGAAACTAATTTTTAACAATAATTTTTAACAAAAGAACAGAAAAGCTTGTTAAGATATCGTTTTAGGCTTAGGCACAGAGCATTGAATAAAAAATTTGCAGAGCTACTTTCATATACTTCCCAATCGTATCTTTGTTCACAAGTATTATGCCTAGGAGTTGCATAGAGTTTCTCCATGAAGCTTGAAGTGGTTTAAGACTAGGGAGAGAGGCTTCGGTCCTTGGCTGAATGATTGTACGGCCCTTCCCTGGTGACTTTAGTGAGAGGAATAGCGAAAGTTTTATATAAAGCTAATTGTTAAGCTTACATCATTTAAGTACTATTTAAACTAGTGTTCTGGTTTTCTAAGAACCTATCACTATTTCCAACGGCTTTGTGGAAATTTAAGATTCAACTATTTCCAACGGCTTCATTTTACAACTCTTTCCACATATTGCATATTTTGTTCCTTCTATAGCAGATTGATTAAATATATGGTTAAAAATTAATATAGAAAACTTGAACTTAGAAAAACCCAACTAGAATGGATTATAATGTAAATTCTACTAACTACAGTATACACCTTTAAATTCTAACCTAATTACACACTATTCTTTTATATGTTAAGTTCTATTAATGTTGTGTTGGAAAAGGTTTATATATAGACGATTGTAGAATTTATTTTCTAATTTAAACTCTTAATTTTTTGAAAAAAAATTGATCTATATAAACTTGGCTTTCACTATCTAGATCCTTAAAAATAATTAGGATGTTCTACCAAAATGTTCATTGAGATTTCAGAAACATTTGAAATAGAATTTAATATCCCTCAATTATAAACCAAAAACCAAACATGCTCTACATTATCCAGTACTAGGAATTTTCTTTTCATTTCTCTTTTGGGTGCAATAACATGACCTGCAGTGATGAAATCATTTTTTAGCATTAAAATGTGAATATTACTCACATATCCCTAACAGTCTGACCAAAGACCTTCTTCATTGTTGATGCCTTGATGGTACCGAAATTAACAGCTCCTTCCAACCAGTTCCACAGAAAAATTAAGTGAAGCTCACCTCAAAATTTCTGGGCTGTTTCAGAGAAAAACAAGTAATAGTCTTTAAAAGCTTGGAATATATATCGGAAATCAAGCAAATGAATCATGAAAACTCTAGAATTTGCATAGCTTTAATGAATACATTAATGTAGCACCATGTCATTTTAAACTCAAGTCAAAACAGTATAAAGGAATACAATTTCTAGGGCATGTAATAAATTTAAGAGAGTTAAACATAGGTCAAATTTGATCTCTAAACCTAACAAAAGGAAAAAGGGCAGTTCTTCAATACGAACAATAATAATGATAATAATAAAACAAACATGTCAACTCCATCACTGACAAAATAAATGATAATCTAAGTAGAGACACCTATAATTATGGACGCCCTACTACTACTAAGAACGCCGGAACTTGCACGATGGACTAAAAAGTAGAAACTTCGATGAAATTGCAACTTCATAGAAATCTCCAAACTACAGATAACTCCAATTTCAAATTATGGTTATCTGACATCAGACACAGCATGGAAGGAATCTTCATTTTCATCTACATACAAGCTTACGTCAGGAATTTCAAATGAATCCAAAGTAGACCTTTCCGCAAGATTCCCCATTGGCGTATATATATATATATTAGGAAGTATACAACAAAATGTACGTTACAAACTCTAGATAGATATGCAGCATTCACGCATCAGCTGCCAAAAGGACGAAAAATATCGAACCAAAAATCAAGACGAGCATCTCGCATTATGAAAAGTATAAAACAAATTCATATCGGTGGAAGAGAATCGAAGATTTCCAACCAAAATTCACACAAATTAACAAAAATGAAGCATGAAGATTATGAATTCCAATGCAACTTTGATCCGATCATCAATTCCAAAAAATAATAATAATAATAAAAAAGAACGAAAAACAGGCATCCGAATTGAAATGAAAAAATAATTTCCAACAGCAATTGTGGATGAATAATGTGAATCAAGAAGAATGCAGCGGATTATGAGAATGGAAAAAGACAAATAAATGGGAAGATCTGAAAGGAAAGCAGGAAAATCAAAGAAGACCGTGGAGGAAGGCGGATGGAGGAAAGTGCTTACGCCGGAGAGTAGAACGAAGAGGCGGATCTGAAGGCAGTTGGAGAGGAAGGTGGAAGGTGGAAGGCGGAAGAGGGAGAGAATTTTGAAAATGGTTGGGAATTAGAAAGGCTCCGTTGAAGAAATAGCTACGAAACAGAATGGACGTACGAGGAGACACCGCAACTTACACGCAGTAAATTAAGGGTTTTTTTTTTTTTTACATTAATTTTAATGTTAGAATTTTGAATCATCCGATTCAATTATAATAATAATAATAATAATAATAATCATAATAATAATAATAATATTCTTTTTTTCGTGTTGTATTTAATAGGCACTTGATCGTACCTGTTCGAAACAACGAGATGAGAATAAAAGGGGTTGTTTGTGATTTCTAGCGTAACACACCATGATGATTTTAGAGAATTTTGTTGGATGATGGAAGTCCCACGTCGACTAATTTAGAAAATGATCATGGGTTTATAAGTGAGGAATACTAACTCCATTGGTACGAGTTCTTTTGGAGAAACCCAAAGCAAAGCCACGAGAGTTTATGCTTAAAGTGGACAATATCATACCATTGTGAAGAGTCGTGTTCGTCTAACATGGTATCAGAGTCATGCCTTAAACTTAGTCGTGCCAATAGATTGGTAAATTCTCAAATATCGAACAAAGAACTCCAAAAGAAAAGGAGCCAAGCCTTCCTCGAAGGCAGTAAAAAATGACTAAGACTCCAAAGGAGTCGAGCCTCGATTAAGAAGAGGCGCATTTTGTTCGAGGGGCTAATTTAGGGAATGATCATGAGTTTATAAGTGACGAATACTAACTCCATTGGTATGAGACCTTTTGGAGAAGTCCAAAGCAAAGTCACGAGAGCTTATACTCAAAGTGGAAATTTTAGTCTTTGATTGGTTCGGTTGAACTCAACGAGAAGATTTCTCTCTATGAGGAAATTCTCNATTCTTTTTTTCGTGTTGTATTTAATAGGCACTTGATCGTACCTGTTCGAAACAACGAGATGAGAATAAAAGGGGTTGTTTGTGATTTCTAGCGTAACACACCATGATGATTTTAGAGAATTTTGTTGGATGATGGAAGTCCCACGTCGACTAATTTAGAAAATGATCATGGGTTTATAAGTGAGGAATACTAACTCCATTGGTACGAGTTCTTTTGGAGAAACCCAAAGCAAAGCCACGAGAGTTTATGCTTAAAGTGGACAATATCATACCATTGTGAAGAGTCGTGTTCGTCTAACATGGTATCAGAGTCATGCCTTAAACTTAGTCGTGCCAATAGATTGGTAAATTCTCAAATATCGAACAAAGAACTCCAAAAGAAAAGGAGCCAAGCCTTCCTCGAAGGCAGTAAAAAATGACTAAGACTCCAAAGGAGTCGAGCCTCGATTAAGAAGAGGCGCATTTTGTTCGAGGGGCTAATTTAGGGAATGATCATGAGTTTATAAGTGACGAATACTAACTCCATTGGTATGAGACCTTTTGGAGAAGTCCAAAGCAAAGTCACGAGAGCTTATACTCAAAGTGGAAATTTTAGTCTTTGATTGGTTCGGTTGAACTCAACGAGAAGATTTCTCTCTATGAGGAAATTCTCGAGCTTTACAAGCAAGTCTTCATCCACTATGTGTCGAACGCATACTTAAAGATCCTCCAAAATCTTCTAATGGGAAAATCATGGTACTCCGTTGAGCTCCAAAGTTTTGTTGACGGGGTATTGAATTGACACAATCTCCCGTTTTCTGTTTGTTAATTTGAAATGCAACTCAGTTCCCAATGAACCGATAAGGTCAATAGCAACTCGACTTGAAGATCGCTCATGGGTAGAGCCTTTTTTACGAAAATTAAGAATTTTAGTAGACATATTAATTCAATTTTTAGAATTTTTAACCTCGTTTTTAATCTTTTGATAAATAAAAAAATAATAATTTACATAGAACCTAGTTGGTAACTCCGTCATTTTAACGTTTTTTTTATTTAGTTACATTCAAGTTGATTCGAAAAAAAATATATAATATTATTTTTAATATTTTAAAATTAATTTTTTCATTAAAAATTAAATGGATAAAGAATAAGACTCAGATTTTAATTATATTTCAAAGACAAAAAGTATTTAATATATCAAAAAAAGAAAAGAAAAAAAAAAGGGGGGAAATTTTGGTTAAAAAGTCAAAGTCATGACATTGCAATAATACCAATCAATGGCATTGGGTAGGTGACCAGTTGTAATGTGAGGGGCAACCATGAAATCCAATTCATGGACCAATGTAAAATCTAAAAAATTGTAATTGATGTCATGGTTTATATAGATCGACAAAATTGAACTTTCTTAAAGATAAATTGGTGACTCTAGCCTAAGTTAATTAGGTAAGTGGCCTTATTATTGTTATGATTATATTTGATGTTGACACGTGCCTCGTGGTTCTGCACGTGTCATATATATTGATATAGGTGAATTGTTTGTGGATCGATATGCTTATGATACGTTATGTATATGTTATAATATGTGAATTGTATTATCATACATACGGTACGATGTGTTCAATGATATGTTTGAGATAGGATACGAGAAGAATGCACAAAACGTAATGTAACGATAGGAGTAAGATATGTTCATGAAACGTTAAGGTTAGGTTATGTACCGAAGTGCTATGAATATGAGAGATTGATAAAATAATACAGTTAGGTTATGAGTAGAAAGAGATAGGATTGTGATAGATTGATAGAATGGTAGCGTTAAGCTACGTTCCTATGATGATATGACTAAGGTACGTTCATGTAATGATATGACCGTAATAGGTATAAGAACGTTAAGACTATGATAAGTTAGGGAATGAGAGGACTACGAAATATTTACGATATGATATGATTATGATACGACATGTGAATGATGGATATATATATGTTGTCATATGATATGAAAATGATAAGAAATATGTTATGATACGAGATATGTGATAAATTGATATGTTTATGATATGATATATTGTGATGCAATATGTTATGGTATGATATGTATATGATGAAATGTTATGTTAAAAGCATGGAACATTTGTTATGTCTCCTAAATTATGTGTATACAACATGATATGAATGACACGAAATCACGATACATGACATGATATATTAAAAGAGTTTCTAGAGAATTCTCTCAAATTATATTTAGAGATATCTTAATATATATTTAACTAATTTGAATCTTATTTCAATTTTAAATATATTTTTATTTAAAATATCCAATAGATACATTTTTCTCTTTTAATATATCTAATATATTAAATATTAATTTAAATTTTATAAGGGAGGGGAGAGTTTGATATAGTTTAGCTCTCCATAAAACTGAATTAAAGGAATCTGCATCTCAATCATGTAAAATTGATGAAATAAGAAAAGAAAATAAGAAAACAGAAGGTTATCCCGGTTTGTTGCCGTTCGTTAATGAAAGTTCCCTTCCCTTGAGCTCTCACGTCCACCTCTTTGCCCTAATCAATCCCTGTTGGTCTCCTCTTAATTCTGTTGTCAACAACTGGTGGATTAAGGTTCTCTTCTTCTTCTTTGATTTCACAGCAGTTCACTACAGCTGCTGTCTAATCCGATTTTTCTCCCAAAGTATGGCTCCCTCTTATTTTAGGTGTCATTTTCCTTTTACAATGCTTGTGTCTTCTCATTTAGGGTTGAGAAAGGATAAAATCGTCCACCTAGGATGTTTCTAATTTTGTAGCCAATGATGCACGTGGACTGCTGATCTGGATTAAAATTTTCAGGTCATCCCTGAAAAGTTTGCTTTCCGGATTGCTTCAGCATCAGGATCAACGATTTATTTCTAGACTTGTAAGCAGTGTTGTTTCAAGATTTGTTACAGTATCATGGTTCGGCATAAATGTTCTGGAATTTTACCAAATAACTCCATTAAGTGTACAATTAAGCTCAATTTATGCAAATTGATCTTCTTTTCAGAGTAAACCACGATTGACTATTTCATGTATACTAATTAGAATAAATGAAGCAATTAATGAGAAAATGGTGAGTATAAGTGCAAAATTAACTGTAAAAAGACTTTATATAACTCTACTTTTGGAGAGTTATCAATAGGTTGTCTGTGGAATCGGTAATTTACTTATTACTTGCTACTTGTGATAGGGTATACTTGCACTTATTTTTGTGAGTTTTAATCATTTTATTATATACATCCATAAGCAATCAAGTTTTTGGCGCGGTTGCCGGGGAGCCTAATTTGGTTATTTTACTTGTTGTGTAATTTGGTTATTTTACGTGAGTTGGAGCAAAAAAGAAGCCATTGTAAGCTGAATTTTCTACTGTTGAATTTATAAACTTTACTACTGCAAAATTCTGTGTATGAACCCACCTATGAGTTCAGAATTTATTTTTGATCCCGAAATAGGGAGAGAACCTTTAGACGAAAGTTGAGGGAGAAAAAGAAAATGACAATACAAAATATACATCAACTGGCCCAACTGAATCGGGAGTTTGAAAATCTAGCGATGATGGCTCATCAAGAGAGAATTCTTACTAATGCCATTCATTTAGCAGACGACAGAAAAAGATCAATTCGAGCATATGCACACCCAACTCTGGAAGAGCTAAATTCGTGCATTATTAGACCCGAAATGCAAGCAACCATGTTTGAGCAAAATCCCATGATGTTTCAAATGTTGCAAACCATTGGGCAATTTCATGGACTACAGTCGGAAGATCCCCACCTACCTCTAAAGTCATTTTTGGGAGTTAGTGGCTCATTTCAATTTCAAGGAGTGGATAAAGACGTGATTAAATTGAGCTTATTTCCTTATTCTTTGAGGGATGGTGCTAAATCATGGTTGAATACCTTAGCACCAGGAACAACTGATTCTTGGAATAGTGTAGCAGAGAATTTTTTGATCAAGTATTTTCCACCCACTAGAAAAGTACGGTTCAGAAATGAGATTGTCGTTTTTCAACAATTTGAAGATGAGACACTAAGTGAAGCGTGGGAGAGATTCAAGGAGATGCTTAGAAAGTGTCCTCACCATGGTCTACCTCATTGTATACAAATGGAGACTTTCTACAATGGACTGAATATTGCTACTAAACAAGTGGTGGATGCTTCCGCCAATAGAGCTATTTTGTCAAAGACATACAAGGAAGCATATGAGATTTTAGAGAGAATAGCATCTAATAATTGTCAATGAGCCGATGTGATAAGCAATCCAGGAAAGAAGACCCGAGGGATACTTGAAGTTGATGCTTTGTCCTCTATCAACGCTCAACTAGCTTCAGTGACTAATATTTTGTAATGACCCAGACAGCAACTGAATCTTGTGTATATTGTGGAGAGGAACATACTTTTGATCAATGTCCAAGCAATCCGGCATCAATTTTTTATGTGGGGAATCAAGCTAGTCAAGGCAATCCGAAAAATAATCCCTTTTCAAATACTTATAATCTAGGGTGGAGAAACTGTAACGACCCTAAATTTCCACATATCTAGAGTCGCCACTAACGTCTCATGCTCATCTCTAATGCAGAATATAACTCTACGAATGCTCATCTTTATTAGCGGAAAAATTTAAAACTTCAGAATATGTTAAAACATTAGAAAACACTACCGGACTTACATGTTTCAAACATCATGCTGGAGTTCAAAATAAGATAAAACAATTACAAATTAAATAATTTAAACAAATGAAATGCAAACACCCCTATCCTAACCAAGACTAGAAATTTTAAATATGCAACTATCCGATGCATACGCCACAGTCTTTGATCACGATGCCGCCGTCAATCGTACATGGGTGCCTTGCCTTTACCTGAAAAACAATATGGCACACGACCGAAGTATTTTAAAGAAATACTCAGTAAGTGACCCCACTATAGGGGACATGCTAATGCAAACACATGCAATCATGAATCAGGGACTTATCTCTAATCATCTTAAGGGTAGCCTCCAGTCTCGGACAAATTGGACGTGTAGTACTTCCCTACACACGGCTCACACGTGCGAATGTGAATCTCCAGGGCGCTCGCACACCCCTTGGACCCTCTGGTCAAGCTAATCTGTAGTGACGTCCGAACGTCAGCGTCATGTTCCTCATGAACACCCTCATATGTGTGCATTCACACCTATGCGCATTCACGCTCATCATACGGTGCGCGTCCGCACTCATCATCTCTAGGGGAAGTAGCCCTATGCTTATGAACATACAATATACATGAGGTCCCTCCAAGTCCAATTATACATCTCTTCTGACACAACCCTCTAGTCTCATCTCTTGGTTACACTATGTAACACGTGCTTGTGGATATTTACATTAATATCATTTTCATACTCTTAGGGTTGTGTCCTATGTCAATCTAACGACATGATGCAATATGACAAACAACGTCATAAGACATGTTCAACATGGAAAACATCATCATGTTAATAACATCATACTCATCATAGAAGTCATTAAGTGCATCATATATAACATGTAGGTCATGCATCGAAACATAAATAACGTACATTTAACATACTTCACAACACAACGTCATACTCATACATCATCATAATTCAAACCATCTTTAGCCTGTCCTATAGTAAGATCCTTTACCTGATTAGCTTCACCGATTTATAAGTTCAGTTTTGTTCTTTGTATTCAAGCCAACCGAACCATGACACCAATTTCAATTTCAATTCTCTAAATTTTACAATGGTTCATGTGTTAAACTTTATGTCCGCATTAGAGACTTTATGAGTATTGAATATATATATATATATATATATATATATATATATATATATATA
>NC_036649.1:4828518-4867922 GCF_002806865.2 Cucurbita pepo subsp. pepo | reverse complement strand
ATATATATATATATATATATATATATATATATATATATTATTAATTATTATTATTTTTTTCATTATCCTTCTTACTCTATGTATTTACTCGGTTAAATTGTTTCCGTATTTATTTTAATTCTGCTCACCAAATCTTCTCTTTTCCTCCTCTGGTGTCTCTCTTTTCTTTTCTGTATTTACTTAGTTAAATATATATAGATATATATATATATTTTTCTTTACCTCTCTCTTTAATTTTTTTACATTTTTCCTCGGTTTAATTATGTTAGCAGTTGAGTAAATAAAGAGGAGATCTGATTCTAAATAACTGTATAAAGAAAAAGATCTATGATTTCATTCAAGATCTGACCTGATATCTAATTGCTCACTAAAATCTAAATAACGAGGCAATGGAAGAGGAGATCTGATTCTAATTAATTGGATAAAGGATTTTGATTTTCCTTTTTCTTTCCTAAAAATATCAGAAACCATTTTCTTTTTTAATTACGTACTTTTGGCCATCTTCAACCAAATTTAATTTTGGATAAGATATCTAAAATGTAAAGAATGGAAAGAGAGATGTAAGATAACTTTTCTATCTCATCAAAGAAAAGGAGATCTAACTTCTCAATAACTTTTTTATCTCTTTCCATTGAAGTGAAGACCATTTCCAATTTTTCTCTCCCAAAATCTGGGATCTTTCCTTTGTTTCTTTCTCCTATTTTTTCCTTCCTAATTTTTTTTTTTCCAGATCATTTTAGGAGGTATTGGGGTTGGGGAAGGTGGAGAGAGTGTCATCATTTACTTTTTTTTTATTTATTATTATTTACTTATTATTATTATTATTATTATTATTATTTTCCTTTTTTTTACGGGTCGAAACCAACCAAACTCCGGGTGGAATAGAAAAGACTCATACAACCAACAAATGACACCTAAAACAAATTGCCCCGTGGGTTTTGGATTACAAAATCAATTGGCATATGGTTCTCAACATGGCACCACCAAAGGGGAAGGAGCTAGTGAAGCTCAACACATACAGGTAACATTGCTTGAGAGTCTAATAAAGGAATATATGGCTAAAAATGATGCTGTGATATAAAGTCAACAAGCATCATTGCGGAAGTTCAAGTAGGTCAATTAGCAAATGAGTTACGAAATAGACCTCTTGGTAAGCTGCCTGTAGACATCGAAACGCCAAAAAGAAAGAGCATGGAGCAATGCCAACCAATAGAATTGAGAAGTGGGAAAGAAATACCCAACAGAGGAGAAAAAATTAAAGAACACGGTGATAGCCGCTCTCAAGAAACTGTTGATACATAGTAGAGAAAGGAGAAAGCTATTGTGCAGGAAGAGCACAACAAAAATTATGCAGAAGCTGTTGTACAGAAAGAGCAGAGCAAAAGTTATGCAAAAAATGTGGAGCCTCCTAAAACGCAAACAGTAGTCAGTAGTGGACAAGAAAATCGAATATACACACCAACACCTCCTTTTCTAAAAGAATAAAAAAGAAGGAAGAAGCCCACTTTGAAAAGTTCATGGATATATTTAAGGAAATTCACAAAAATATACCATTAGTGGAAGCTTTGAATCGAATGCCAAATTATGTGAAATTTTAAGGATGTGTTCATCGATAGAAGAAAGTTGGAAGAATTCAAGGTGATACCATTGAATGAAGAGTGTAGTGCAATATTGAAAAACAAGATCCCACTAAAGGAGAAAGATCCCGGTTCATTCACAATTCCAATATCAATAGGAGGGACGAAGCTAGGTTGATCATTATGTGATTTGGGATCCAGCATTAATCTAATGCCACTGTCTATTTACAAAAAGTTAGGTATTGGTGAAGCTAGACCAACTACAGTCACTCTTCAACTAGCAGATCGATCTTTCACTCATCCAGAAGAAAAAATCGAAGATATCCTAATTCAAGTGGACAAGTTCATATTTACAGTTGATTATCATTTTGGATTATGAAGCAGACCATGCTGTGCCAATTATCTTGGGGAGACCATTTTTTAAAACTGGAATAACATTGGTAGATGCCCACAAGAGAACTATAATGTCGAGAATGAATGTGTTGAAATATAAACTATGCTGTGCCAATTATTTTGGGGAGACCATTTTTGAAAACTGAATAACATTGGTAGATGCCCACAAGGAAAATATATTGTCGAGAATGAATGTGTTGAAATATAAACTTAAAATGCTAAACGTTAATTTTAGGTAATTTGTTAGGAGATGTTAATTTGAAAAGTAAGGTGAAAGAAAAGGCCAAGAGCATTTCGATGAATAATGGGAGGGTTAGAGTGTCTCTCATACCTATTAAACTTATAAATGCTTAATCCTTTTGTTGTAAAGTTAGAGCAAAAGAGAGCAAAACAGGGAGCAAAAGAGAGCAAGAGAGAAAAGAAATACAGAGCAATAGAAAAGGTTAAATGTTTTTTTTTTTTTTTTAAATCAGTGTTCTTTGCCTCCTTGTCTCTCCTCTCTCGACATCTCCTTCACAAATATGCGAGTAGTATTTTTACAAAGTGGTATCAGAGCGTTCTATCGTTAGTGTGTGTGAGCTTTACTTCACAAATTAGTGAGTCTTATTTTAACAAATTGGTATTAGAGCTGATGGCGAATGTGATGGGTCAAATACCGCTACCGCGACTCTGTTGGGTTTTATGTCCTAAAACTCATAGTTTGTAAACAAAGATATATTCTATTTTCAATAAAGTTATTATTGATGTTTATTCAGTAAAAAATGTTATTGAATAAAGTGAACTTTACGATCATTAATCTAAATCCAATAAACTAAGAACACTCTGGCTATAGTATGACTACTTGAACTATATGTAGAGACATAAGAGTGGATCAAGTTCAAGTATATAGTCAAAATGATCTATAGTATAAGGATAAGGCTGAGTACCTTATTCTGGGGACACTATGGATGCGGCCCACTTTTGTATATGATATAAACAATGCGATCACTAAATTGTGCATGTGGAGACATGTGAGTGGGGGCGTCCTATGCAATGAGTATTGCATAAGATCGGACCATGAAGAAAACCACTCTCACTTTATAAAGTCGTTTACTGTTGAGACTGATTTTCTTTTCATTCGATAACCTAGGTAACTCGGTTTTAATCCTGAGCTAACCATGAACTCCTGTTTATTCGGAATTATCCTTAGATTTGCATGGGTGAGAGTGGCTCTAGTTCGCCGACTCAACAGGCCTCCCATTTCAGGGGTAAGACTGGGTGAATGGCTGGGGACGTGGGGTGCAAGACGGAATTCACTCCTACCCACTTTTAGGGATAGAAGAAAGGTAGTTCCCTTAAGCACTGACTCCAGGTCTTGAACAAGGGGCCCCACCCTCTCATTGGCCTGAGAGGGATTCGGTTTACTGGTTGGACCACAAACCAATTGTTTATTAGAGGATCAGTGAGACATAAGGAACAAGAAGTAACTTCAGGGGTAAAACGGTAAATTGACCCAGCTCTAGTTACGAACAACCTGTGAAGGATCGACTTACTAATCATGGTTATATCAGATGGACAGAAATATATCTATAGTGAGGGGAGTGCAACTACTAGGCTATAGTGGAGTGTCCTAGTAGTTAACGAATGTTGGTTAACCAGGTTAATGAGTTTAATCGGTTAATCTTGAATCGTTGGAGCCCATGATCTATAGGTCCATTAGGTCCCTCTGCTAGCTCATATCGGACTAAACCATAGAACAGTGTGACGAGTGAGTTCGAAGTGTTCGAATTCAAATTAGGGAATATGCGTTACATATATACGATATATTTAACCGCAATTTTATTTTATTTACGAATTAAACGAAAAGAGAGAATCTGAGATATTTAAATAAGATTTAAATATCTTAATCAATTATGTGTCGGAATTGACTGGGATTGGCATTTGAATTAATATTAAATATTAATTAAATAGTTTAATTAATTATTTAATGTTACTTTAATTTGAAATTCATTATTCAAATTAATTGTTGAATTAAAATGAAGAAAGTCAAAATGTTGACTTTCATCTAATTAAAATGAAGAAAGTCAAAATGTTGACTTTCATCTAATGGAAAAATCATGTTAGTGGAATTTTGAGGTGTCAAAATTTGGTTTAACCAAACTTGCATGTTTGCCAAATAAACCCCACAAGTTTGAGTGGAATTTTGAGTGTCAAAATTTGGTTAACTCAAACATGCATGCTTGCCACATAATCCCAAACATTTGAGTGGAATTTTAAGTGTCAAGATTTGGTGATCTCAAGTTTGCATGAACATGCAAACTTGACTCTTTAAATAGAGTGATCATGATACTTGGAAGGGATTCTTCATCTTGATGAAAAACCTCTCACAAACACTCTCTTTCACATATACAAAATCCCTCCCAAGTTTAGTCACTCACCGGATTCCACAATCCCGTTCTAAGGCCGGAGGATAGTGGAGAAGACACTAGTGGTGGTTCGAAACCAGTTCGTGAGGCAAAAGGAGTTTGAACTACAAAAGGTTAGTATTTAAACTCATTAAGTTTTAATACTTAAGAACATGCTAGTCATTTACAATAATTGATGTTCAAAAAGTGCCTAAGATCCAAATTGCTTCCACATGTGTTATATTAACACCATCAGACTCATGAAGACAAACTACGAGAATTGGAGCATCCAAATGAAAGCTCTTCTCATTTCTCAAGATGCATGGGAGGTGGTCGAAGAAGGTTTCGAAGAACCAAAGGATACCACGGGTTATACGGCGACACAAAACAAGGTGTTAAAAGAATTGCGATCAAAAGATAAGGCGACATTATACATGCTATTTCGAGCCGTTGACGAGTCGGGCTTCGAGAAGATTACGAGGGCAACTACTTCAAAAGAAGCATGGGACACTTTAGAAAAAGTGTTCAAAGAAACCGACCGAGTCAAGCAAGTGCGTCTTCAAACTCTTCGTGGCGAGTTGGAGAGCATGAAAATGGAGTCAAAAAATGTATCTGACTATATTACGCGCATATAGACTGTGGTAAACCAACTAAATCGAAACGGAGAAATGCTACCCGAGACATGGGTTCTGGAGAAGATCTTGAGGTCATTAACTAACAACTTCGAGAATGTTGTGTGTACGATAGAAAAGTCAAAGGACCTAGCGACGTTCACGGTCGATGAGCTCGCCGGTTCTCTCGAGGCACACGAGCAACGTAAGAAGAAGGAGGAGGAAACACTCGATCAAGCACTTCAAACCAAGACATCAATCAAAGATGGAAAGGTACTCTACTCTCAAAATTTTTAAGGTAGAGGTAGTGGTCGTGGAAGTCGCAAAAATGGTCAAGGTGCTCAAGGCAGCAATAATGAAGGATACTATAAGGAGAAGAGACAGTCGAGCCAAGCAAATTGGCGTGGAAGAGGACACAGTCAAGGATATTATTCCAACATTCAATGCTACAAATGACACAAATATGGTCACTATGCGAATGATTGTAACTTCGACAAATATTACAATTATGGTAGAATGGGGCATGTTGCAAAAGATTGTTGAGCTGATAAAAATGTGGAAGGAAAAACCTGATGGTGTTAATATAACACATGCAGAAGCAATTTGGATCTTAGGCAGTTTTAGAACATCAATTATAGTAAATAACTAGCATGTTCATAAGTATTAAAACTTAATGAGTTTAGATACTAACCTTTTGTAGTTCAAACTTCTTTTTCCTTACGAACCGGTTTCAAACCACCACTAGTGTCTTCTCCACTATCCTCCGGCCTTAGAACGGGATTGTGGAATCCGGTGAGTGACTAAACTTGGGAGAGATTTTGTATATGTGAAAAGAGTGTTTGTGAGGGGTTTTTCTCAAGGTTTTTCACCAAGAAGAAGAAGACCGTCCATGTACCATGATCACTCTATTTAAAGAGTCATGTTTGCATGTTCATGCAAATTTGAGATCACCAAATTTTGACACTTAAAATTCCAATCAAATGTTTGGGATTATGTGGCAAACATGCATGTTTGAGTTAACCAAATTTGACACTCAAAATTCTTCTCAAACTTGTGGGGTTTATTTGGCAAGCATGCATTTTGGTTAAACCAAATTTTGACACCTCAAAATTCGACATGGATTTTTCCATTAAATGAAGTCAACATTTTGACTGCAAAACTCTCAAAGTACGATGAAGGAGAATGAGTAGATGCAAATAGGTACCGGAGCCTGGTAGGAAGCCTTTGCTATCTTACAAGGCCAGATCTTTCATTAAGTCTCGGCATAATAAGCTAGTTCATGGAGCCAATTTATTCACATTGGAATGCGTTGAAGCGTGTCCTACAGTACATCCAAGGAACGGTGTCACTTGCGTTATTCTACTCGAAAACAGAAGATCACAAGTTAGTTGGTTACTCTGACAGTGATTGGTGCGGAGACATAGATGATCGGAAAAGCACATTCGGTTATGTATTCTTCATGGGCAACACAACATTTACTTGGCTTTCAATGAAACAATCGATCATGACACTCTCGACGTGTGAAGCAAGATCTTGGTGTGTGTGTCACGCAATATGACTTAGAAATTTGTTGAGCAAGATGGAGCTAAAGCAATGAGGTGCAATCGTGATTCAAGTTGACAACAAATCAGCAATTGAGTTGGCAAAGAACGGAGTGAACCATGAAAGAAGCAAACATATTGACATTCGTTTTCACTTTATCTGAGATCATGTGAAGGAAGGAAGCGTGAAATTGCTGCATGTGGCAAGTCAGGATCAAGTTGAGGACATCTTTACAAAACCGCTACCGAAAGTACTTTTCGACAAATACAAGAAGATGATTGACATGACAGATGGTAGAAGCATTAAGTTTACGAGGGAGTTTTGTTGAAATAAACTTATAAATACGAAGCAATAGAAAGGCTTTTTTTTTTTTTTTTTTTTTTTTTTTTTTTTTTTTTTTTTTTTTTTTTTTTTTTTTTNTCAGTGTTCTTTGTTTCCTTGTCTCTCCTCTCTCGAAATTTCCTTCATAAATACGCGAGTAGTATTTTCACAAAGTGGTATCGGAACATTCTATCGTTAGTGTGTGTGAGATTTCCTTCACAGATTAGTGAGTCTTATTTTAAGAGAATGATCAAAAAATAGAATTTATATGAATGACAACATCAAATATCCAGTAGTAGTAGAGAAATGCTCATCAATTTATAAACTGACAGAGAATCCAGCAGCTGATAGTTGAAAACAGCAGCAAGAAGAAGACAGCAGCTGGAATAATTGCACTACACAACAAGCAGAATTGGAGAAAATTGTAAGAGTTTTTGAATCACTGGAATTAGAGTAAAAACTGAATTCATCAGTGAAGGTATCTATCGATGACACACCCTTGAACTACATATTAGAAGAAGATCTATTTGATATATGAGAGATAGACTTCAGGAAATTATTCCCACCCACTACAGGATGGAGAGTTCCAAAGGGTATGTCACTTCTTTGACAATGAATAAAAAAAATGAAAAGAGGAAGAGCGAGCGGGTCACAATTTGCAAACAAATATATGAAGCTTCGAGTAAACCAAGTCAATTTTTCTTCTATTTTTATTTATGCACTTATATAGTTGTTTTTAAATAGTTATCTTCACTTCCCATAGAATGATAGTTTTTTAGATTTTGTTTTACTTGTTGTCGTGAATAACTCACATGCCTCAAGTTAGCCAATTCTTGTAGATGAATTACGGGAATTTTGATGTGGTTAGGAATGCCAATTGAGGACAATGGCTAGTCTAAGTAGACATGAATATCGTTTCCTCGTTGTCTATGACCAGAAATCAACAATATTAACATTATATTTTCCTTTTTCATACCTAACCGAGGCAAGTTATAAGTAACAAGAATGACTGGCCAACAATTACATCGACTTCTCATGTTGGAGAATGGATTAAAATCATCTGTAGCAAGGTCTAACCTAAGATTACGAGAGTCCATAGCAAACTTGGGCCACTTTTGAGTTTTGATCAATCAACTCCCATGCAACAGAATCAACGGGATGTCAAATCTTTCCATCAGTACTTTTATGTTGAGAATGCCATCGTAAAATTTCATTCACTTCATATATTTTAAACATTCGTTTAAGTCGTGGAATGATAGGAAAGTATCTTCATACGTTAGCAGGTATACCTTGCTTGATTGCATTCGTTTGTCGATTAACCTTCCACCTTGAAGTATTAGAATAATGACAACTTTCTAATTTTTCTTTCTCATTTATAAATAGACAACAATCGTTGACACATGCGTGAATTTTTTTGTAGCCTAAATCAAATTTCTTGAACAATATTCTAACTTCATAAATAGATCATGGAATGACATTATCCATTGGAAGCATGTCATACAAAAGTTCCCGAAGGCTTGTGAAACTAGAATCTGACCAACCATTAAATGTTTTAAGTTTATACTATGCTACAATTGATGATATCTTTGTATATTTTGTACATCCTGTGTACAATGGAGTGTATGCCTCTTGGATATTGTGAGAAATATTTTTGTCTTTCCTTGATGTAAATGAATCATTCTTGTCCTACACTCCAATATATGTGCTCTTATATAAGTTGGTTACTTCTAACATAAGAGAATTCCTTTAATGATTAAGTGTTCATATATGATTTGGATACCATAGTGTCTCATATTCCTACATTCTTTACATGGACATAAAAACTTTTGGGCATCCGACTTCCTTTTCTTCACTTATTGCAGAAATTTCCATGCTCCTTCCATGTACCCATCAGTAGCACTATCACGGTGTTTCAAATGTTCCAATTGGACCTATTACACGAGCCAATGTCAAGAAGATTCAACAAGCATTCATTCTTCATCTACAAAATGTGTTACAAGCTGATTCGATTGAGGACGTACCATTTGAAGTTTCGGAAGTGAATATCTGCACATTTGAATACTTACACTAAGGTTCAAACTTTCACACAAAGAGTGGAACTGACTAACAGTTCATCCTCTTGGCTATCAAAGTTAGGACACCGTTTAATAGAAATCACTCGTGTGCATCATGGTGTTCCCTGGCTTGTTAGTCCTCTCCTCCATGACATTATCTACTCTATACGATGCAACGATTCTTGACGGGGAGGTTGTTGGCGTCGTGTTCGTCATGAGATAACTCAACAGTCTTTTCTTCTTCTCCCTCGTTTTCCCTCTATATCATGTTATTTTTGTTTGTAGGTGGATTCTACGAGGTGCAACTGGAGGTCCTTGGCGTATTCTTGGCGTCGGGGAAAACGTGTAGGGTGAAGATGCAAGAATTTCGGTGATTCGTTGGAAATTTTGCGTCTTTTTCGTTGACTGGTCATTTTTTTTAATCCTTACAATCATGTCTTGTGTCACAATTGCGGTTTTTAGGCAGCGGATTTGGCGAATGTGCGACACCCACTCTTAGTACTGGGTGGGTCAAGTCTACTTCGAGTTACGTTGCTTGCAGTTAGGCAACGTGAATACGAACCTCAGGTCTCGATTTCAAGAGAAGATTTTAGAAAGCGGGGAAGAGAGGTTTGGGAAAAAGTGTTTTGAAAGCAAAAGAGAGAGAGAGAGAGAGAGAGAGATGGGTGTTATATGGGAATGTAAGAAAAAAGGCAACAACAACGACTTACTGCATATAACTACTGGGTAGGGTGAAGTTGACAACTAGTCGTATCCTCCTATTGTACATTTTGAGGCATTTCATGTCTACCAGGCGTAGCCATGACATCGCCGGAATATCATACTCTTAAAGAAAATAAGAAAGAAATAATACAACATGAAAGCGGTAAAAGAAAGCACTAAAGAAAGCAATAAAGTAGTATAAGGCAAAGGTTTTGGCGTCTCACAGGCATGCGGCCATGGGCGACATGCCTTGGACAAGCTTGACCGTGACACCTTGCATGATATTTGAAGCTTGGTTGCTTGTAGATGAGCTAACATGCACAAGGCCACATGTTCGATCTTTTGACTGAGGGCGTCTGCAGCTTGGTTTGCTTAACCTGGCCTATGTTCGAATTGGAAGTCAAATTTGGCCACGCATTCCTGCTAACGCGCTTGCTTCGACGATAATTTGGGTTGATCAAAGAAGTGACATATGGAGCTGTTGTCTGACTTGACTACAAACTTGGCTCTGAGGAGGTACTGTCTCCAAAATCGTAAACAGTGGATCACTGCCAGTATTTCTTTCTTAGATGCTGCGTACCTTCTTTCTACATCATTTAGCTTCCGACTCTCGTATGCAATGGGGTGTCCCTCCTGTAGTAGAATGCCCCCTAGGGAGAAGTCTGAGGCATCCGTCTCAACTTCGAAAGGTTTCGTCACATCGACAATCCCTAAAACTGGCCATTCCATCATGGCGTTCTTAAGTTTGTCAAATGCTTCTTGACACTGTGAAGTCCAGCTCCACTTGTTTCCCTTCTTTAGTAGTTTTGTCAAGGGCTCTGCGCGCTTCGAGAATCCTTCAATAAATCGCCGATAATAATTTGCCAACCCAAGGAAGGAGCGCACTTCTGTCACTGAGGAGGGGGTCTTCCACTCTTGATGGCCTTGACTTTCTCCACTTCCATGCCTACCTTGCCTGCTTCTATTACGTGTCCAAGGAAGTTGATTCGTTGTTGTGCAAACGCGCATTTTTTCCTCTTCACATATAATTGGTGTTCTCTCAGCTTTTCGAAAACTAACCGTAAGTGGTGTACATGCTCTTCCATGGTAGAGCTGTAGACCACTATATCGTCTAAATAGACTACCACAAACTTATCGAGATACTCGTGGAAGACTTGGTTCATCAAGGTGCAGAATGTGGCCGGGGCATTAGTCAACCCAAAAGGCATGACTAGGAATTCAAAGGCCCCGTATCTAGTGACGCAAGTCGTTTTGGGCACATCTCCCTCAGAATCCTAACTTGATAATATCTCGACCTTAGGTCAAGTTTCAAGAAATACTTTGCGCCATGTCGTCGATCGAACAAGTCGGTAATGACGGGTAGAGGGTAATGATTCGTGATAGTGATTTTGTTTAGGGCACGGTAGTCTATGCATAGGCGAAGACTCTCATCCTTCTTCTGAAATAATACTGGGGCTCCATAGAGGGCTTTCGCAGGTTTGATGAATCCAGTAGTAAGTAGTTCATCCAGTTGCTTTCATAGCTCTGCTAACTCGGGTGGAGCCATTCCATAAGCATTCTTTGCTGGGGGTTTCGACCTCGGTATCAGTTCAATCTTCTGGTCTATGCCTCGATGAGGTGATAAAGTTTTTGGTAGACTCTCTGGCATTACTTCGCAGTACTCTTTTAGTACATGTTGTATTCCTACGGGAACAATGTCAACCGTTCTTTCAGTTTCCACCATTAGAATGGCCATGAACATTGGTTCATTACGTGCAAGACCACGTTTAAGTTGGAGTGCCGAGATCATCTTGATTCCATCGGGTTGTTTGATACTTGACTAGGCAATTGGCTAAGGGCATGGGAATCACCTTATGTTCCAAAAGGAATTCCATCCCGAGTACCACATCAAAGTCATCCATTTTGATGATTACAAAGTCCACCAAGCTACTCCATGTTTCCAAGTTAAGTGTTGTCTTCCTCGCTATTTCGAGAATTGGTAAGGCCATAGAGTTGACGACCTTCATCTTCCCCGGTCATGAAGTTGTGGGTGGCTCCAGAATCGACCATCGTATTCTTGGCCAACTTGTGATTCATCCACGCTTCCACATACATGAGACCTTTTTTGATCGGCTCTCTTTGTTCCCTTGCCTTCTTTTGAAGTGCGGATAGGAACTTCAGGGCTCCCATCCGGGATGTTTCTACGTTCAGCACTTTCTCGGCTTCTTCGTCCTTGGATTTTGCATCCACATCTGCGTCTAATGTGGCTTGAATCAGTTGTAGTTGTTAAAATAAAATTCGCTCTGGTACCAATTTGTTAAAACAACACTCACTAATCTGTGAAGTAATCTTACACTCACTAACAATTGAACGCTCTGATATCGCTTTGCGAAAGTACTACTCGCGTATTTGTGAAAGAGATGTCGAGAGGGGAGAGACAAGAAGACAAAGAATACTGAAAAAAAATCTTTTCTATTGCATGTACTTTTTAACTCTGTATTTACTTTTTGCTCTTCCAGCTACTTTTACCATGGAAAACAAAGTATTTATAAACTTTCTAAAACTAAATATGGCTATTCCATAAAACACATTATTTCCTAAAATAAATGTTACCCTTTCATTTTTTCAACCGTTTGGCCTTTTCCTTCCCGACTAAATTTTAAAACCCACTCAAATTAACCCACTCAACTTAACTAAAAATAAAAACTACCCTTCATCATTTAAATTTATTCCAACAAAACTCTCCATAACTTAAATGATATATTCAACTATTCCACATGCGCCGTTTTCGTTTTCTCGAGCTCAGTCGTGGTTTCTTCAATTTTCTCTCCTTGTCCTCGAGCGGCAAACTAAGCTTGTCCTTTTGTGACGAGACTTCATTTGGAGCTTCTCGAGAACAGCCCATTTGAGACACCAACTCCTCATTTCTCCCGTTCTCAGCCACGCTCGACTCAGACGTCATAGCTTCTTTCAGTTTACTCAATTCCCTTCGCAAGTCCACAACAACATTTTCCACTCCCATTTTTGCTTCCTCCATTTTGGCTTTATCACGAGTGATTATCTCAATCGTGTGTCGTAAATTCACTGCCTCCTGTTGAACCCAATTCAGGTTCACGTCGAGTGAGTCTCTCCGTTGAGTTAGCATCTTTATATCTTTCTCCTCCCTCATTAGCTCGCTCGTCCACAAGAGCATCAATCTCCATTAACAAGTCATTCTCTTTCTCCACACTTTCTTCAATTTTCTTCACAAGTTCTAAGATCACCTTCCCATTCTCTTCCTTCTCCTGTTTGAGATAGAAAGAACTCTCACTCAGCTCAGCCACTTCCTTCTCTAGTCTTTCAACCTTCATTTCTTAATCTTTCTTTTCTCTTCCATTTTCTCTTCCATTCTCATCCTCTTTCTTCTTTCTTCCTCAAATTGTCTTTCCCGCCATTGGAGCTCTCTCTCTTCGAGCTTGGGCTCTCTGTTATCTGATTGTTCATCCTTCTTCAATTTTCTCATCTCTGCTATCAAGATTTCGCCAAATCCGCTGCGTATCACCTCATTTCCAACAGTTTCCACCGCCTCAAGACTATCGCCATCGTCTTTCGCGCCACTGTATTCTTTTATTTTCAGCTCTTCATTTTCGGCCATCAAGAGAATGCCTTCGTTTGTTGTGTCATCCAAGGCTAGGTTGATCGTTTCTTCCACCTTTTCCTTGCTCAACAATTTCTTACAAAATGACCCATTCTGCCACAATTGTAACATTTGTTGGAGTAACAATTATTCGCATAGTGGCCATATTTTTTACATTTATAACACTAGAGGTTGGAATAATATCCTTGACCACGTCCTTGATTGCGTCTTCTTCCACGCTAATTTGCTTGGCTTGATCGCTTCTCCTTATAATTTTCTTCATAATTGCTGCCTTGACCACCTCGACCATTCCCGCGACTTCCACGACCTCTACCTTGAATATTTTGAGAGTAGAGTACCTTTTCATCTTTTATTGATGCTTTGGTTTGAAGTGCTTGATCGAGTGTCTCCTCCTTCTTCTTCTTACGTTGCTCGTGTGCCTCGAGAGAACCGGCGAGCTCATCGACCATGAACTTCGCTAGGTGATAAGCACCTATAATGCTGGAATTTGCAAAGCTAGAGGTCCTTCTAGAACCCTTGCAAAACGCTCACAGAGAAAGCTAACTTAACGAATTGATTCCAATCAAAAGCTGGTTAGAAGATGAATGACTCTTAGATCGAACTTGGAATCTATGATGGTCACTCTTAGATACCAAGACAATTCACTCCAGAATTAGCTTGATCAAAACTAATTCAATGAATCGGTTTAAACATCAAACCTAAAGCAAGATTTGAAAAAGAATAACACCAAAAGGGTATCAAGAAAACACAAAGGTTTTTTCTGTATTCAACCAAAATCCCTCAAACATGAATATTACATGCCTTTAAATAGGCCCAGAAGATAACCCTAACAAAATAAAGTTCAGCCACCAACCACTAATAAATGCTAATAAATGCTATTAAATACAAATTGAAGAATATAAGGCAATTCATACAAACTATTAATAAATGCTATTAAATATAAAATGAAGCAAATAAGGCATTAATAATTTCCTTAAGTGGTAATTCAACTACCAAAGGCAAGTCTTCTAATTACTTTCCAATATCAGCCACTCCATTATCTTCTTGATTTGATATGCTAATGCTATAAAGATTTTTGGGCTCAAAAGTCTTTGTTTCAATCGGTACACTAGCTAGCTTTTGCAGATGCAATGTATAGGCCTCTTGGATCTTCTTAACCTTGCTTCTTGTAATCGGTCCTTCGGGTACATGCACGTGATCAGTTGTTGGATTCATATCACTAGGTCCTTTGACTCTTCTATCGAACATACAACATTCTTGAAGTTGTCAGTTAATGACCTCAAGATCTTCTCCACAACCCGTGTCTCGGATAACATTTCTCCGTTTCGATTTAGTTGATTTTGTTAAATAAAAGTCATGCCTTATTTAGTTAGATTTTCTAAAAACATATGAATTCACGCTAATGGAAAAGCGTAATTCTAGGTGCCAATTTGGGCGAAGTCTTCGTCCAATTTCATTGGTTTTTCTATTTTTGTAATTAGATTTGTTATTTAAACCGTTCAACTGAATGAAAATAAGATATCGAGTCTTCAGCAAATCTCAGCGAATCTCTCACTCTCTCTCCTTTTACTTCCGCTAATTTTTCCTTCGAAGAAACCTTCGACCAATTTTTCGTCGACACTGTCTTCCGAATTGCCAGAGTCAACAAGTGGTATCAGAGCCTCGTTGAAGCGATCGGTAGTATACCATCACAGAAGAGCCAACCCATCAACAATCAAGTTGAATAGCTCAAGTGGTAAGAGTGTTGACCTAACAACACACAGGTCTTAGGTTCAAGTGGAAGAAAATGTAAAGTGCGAAAATAAGCACATCGTGTGGGGTCCATCCCGAGCAGGCTCGCTCACTCCTCTACGCCGCCGCCAAGTGTCGGCATCTCCATCACCACCACGAAGAGGCCGACGCCGTGATGACGGGCGTTGGGTTGTCATTGAGCGAGTGAGTGACCAGGGGGACAACGACCGTCGTTGTTTAGTACCCGATGTTGACAAGGTCCAACTACAACGAGTGGGCCTTGTTGATGCGCGGCGCGCGACAAAGGAAGGAGGGGAAACAATCGAGTACCGGTCGTCCCCGATCACCTCGAGCAAGTCACAATTTTAATCGAGACATTGCTTGACGTGAACAACCTAACAGTGGAAGAGGTGACACCTGAGCAGAAGCAGAAATTGCTGGAGCAAGCTCAGGAACAAGGAGAAGGCCGAAAAGGCCTATATGGCTCCAATTCGAGGAGGACGAGCCAGCTCTCTTCATGGTAACTGCATGCATCCCCAATTTCGATTCCAAATCCACGGAGATGGAGGTAATCGACGACGATGTTGAACCCGAGAAAGAGATCCAGATGGGCGTAGCAAAGGTGGCACCAGTTGTGGAGCCAATTCAACTAGACGAGAGCAACAAGTCCTCCAGTCCTCCAGCCATGGATGTCCCACGGGCGCACGCGCGGGAAAGATGAGAATCAAGAGAAGGAGTCGACCAATGGCAGGCCGATCTAGTGCTCGAACTGTGGGAAGAGAGGACACCTGAGCAGCAAGCTCAGGAACAAGGAGAAGGCCGAAAAGGCCCATATGGCTCCAATTCGAGAAGGACGAGCCAGCTCTCTTCATGGTAACTGCATGCATCCCCAATTTCGATTCCAAATCCACGGAGATGGAGGTAATCGACGACGATGTTGAACCCGAGAAAGAGCTCCAGATGGGCGTAGCAAAGGTGGCACCGACGGATGGAGGTAATCGACGACGATGTTGAACCCGAGAAAGAGCTCCAGATGGGCGTAGCAAAGGTGGCACCAGCTGGGGAGCCAATTCAACTAGACGAGGAGCGAGTGTTCGCTCAGATCGGCGAGAGGGACGAGCAACACAAGCACCGGCGATGGATTCTTGACACAGGGGAAACAAACCATATGACCGGGGCTAGATCTGCGTTCTCCGAGCTCGACTTGGGGATCCGTGGGACGGTGAAATTTGGCGACGGATTCGTTGTCGAGATCGAAGGGCGCGACACCATCCTGTTCGTCAGCAAGGGAGGCGAGCATCGTAAGCTGACCGACGTCTACTTCATCCCGAGGCTCAAGGCTAACCATGTGAGCCTGGGTCAACTCGATGAGACAGGTTGCTTCATTTCCATCGAGCGCGGACTACTCAAAATCTGCGATAATCAAAGGCAAGGCGCACGACAAATCGTCTTTACATCCTGGAGTTAGAGATAGACCAACCCGTCAGCCTCTCGGCCAAGACCGAAGAGGTATCTTGGAGGTGGCACGCAAGGTACGGGCACTTAAACTTTCCTGCCCTAGAAAAGCTACAGAAGAAGGAGTTGGTGCACGGTTTGCCAGCGAACAAGCTGTGCGACAGGTGCCTCATCGGCAAACAGAGGCGCACACCCTTTCCATCTCGAACATCCTACCGAGCCGATGAGCCATTGGAGCTTGTACACGGCGATATCTGCGGGCCCATCAAGCCGGCGACCCCAGGCGGTAAGAGTCTCTTCCTCCTGCTAGTCGATGACAAAAGCCGCTTCATGTGGCTGATCCTGCTGCAAGCGAAAAGTGAGGCGGCAGAGGCGGTTAAACGCATTAAAGCGCGAGCGGAGGCCGAATGTGAGAAGAAGATGCGAGTGCTGCGCACAGACCGAGGCGGAGAATTCACCTCGGCAAGTTTCAGTAAGTACTGCGACGAGATCGGCATACAACGGTACCTAACGGTGCCCTACTCCCCCCAACAGAACGGAGTGGTAGAGCGCCAAAATCAGACCATTGTCGGGACAGCGAGGTCATTGTTGGGACAACGAGGTCATTGTCGGGACAGCGAGGCCAAAATCAGACCATGTCTAACATGAGTAACGAGAACTGTTTGACATATTCTCGAATGCTACTCGTATGTTTAAGGTCACATAATTTCCTTCTGGCCATGTTCTCAACATTCTTTGGGAAGAATTGAGACCGAAGCTCCTGTTTTAGTCTCTCCCAAGTGTCTATTGTGCATCGGCCCTCTTGGATGTCCACATACTTCGGCGCCACCACAATTTCGCATCCTCAGCTAGATGCATGGTGGCCTCAGTGATTTTTTCTTCCTCTATCTCAGTGTCAGTTGCTTTAAAGTACTGCTCAAGGTCGAAGATGTAGTTCTCTAAGGCCTTGGCATCCCGAGCCCCAAAGAAGGGCTTGGGTTCAGGAAGTTTAACCTTGTTGGGTCGCGTTGTCCTTCGGGTAGGGGTTTGGTTCTCCACCACCCTTACGACAACGTTTACTTTGGTGCTTATGTCTGCCACTTCTACCCTGACTACGTCGAGAGCTGCTTTCACATCTTCATATAGTTCAGTGACCATCTGAAACATCGCTTTCTGGGAGCTATCTAGTCCATCGACTCGCTCCTCAATCAGGCCAGCAGAGCCTGTCGAGGTGTCTCCTCGCTCGAAACCACCATTCTTTGTGGTTTTTGTTTCTAGGTTTTCCATTCGATACACTATTTTTGGAATGGGTAACCCATCCAGCCGACCCTTTATTACGTTAACGGCGAGGGTCTTGTCAGCAAGTTCTTTCACTCACTCATCTAGAAATCGAATACTGTCGGGGACTTCCCGCAAGTATTGCATCTGTTCTTCTATTTCGACTAATCTGTCGACATGGAACTTGTTCAACTGTTTAGTCGAAGACATGTCTACCGGTCACTTTGGAGCCAACTAGGCTCTGATACCAACTGTCACAATCGCGGTTTCTAGGCAGCGGATTTGGCGATTGTGCGGCACCCACTCTCAACACTGAGTGGGTCAAGCCTACTTCGAGTTACGTTGCCTGCGGTTAGGCAATGTGAATACAAACCTCGGTCTCAATTTCAAGAGAAGATTTTAGAAAGCGGGGAAGAGAGGTTTTGGAAAAAGAGTTTTGAAAGCAAGAGAGAGAGAGAGATTGGTGTTATATGGGAATGTAAGCAAAAAGGCAACAACAACGGCTTACTGCATATAACTATCGGGTACGGAGAAGTTGACAACTAGTCGTATCCTCCTATAGTACATTTTGAGGCATTTCATGTCTATAGGCGTAGCCATGATATCGCCGAAATGTCATACTCTTAAAGAAAATAAGAAAGAAATAATACAACATGAAAGTGGTAAAAGAAAGCAATGAAGTAGTACAAGGCAAAGGTTTCGGCGTGTCATGGGCATGTGGGCATGGGCGACATGCCTTGGACAAGCATGACCGTGACACCTTGCATGATATTTGAGGTTTTGTTGTACCTCCAGACGTCCGGCTATAACATACTAACCCGACTATAATGGGCCCAAGAGGTGTGCAAACCGTCGGTGGGTTCACGCTCGCACGTGTGGGTTGTGTGTAAAGAAGTACTACATATCCAATTTATTCAGACGGAGGTCACCTCTATGATGGTTTTATTGACGACAGCATCGCAATTAAAGACTATTGCACATGCATAGGTAGTTGCATTTAATTTCGTAGATCTTAAATCAAGATGCAAGATGTTATGTTAGGCATATGGTAGTGACTTTAGCTTATTCATTCATAGTTTTCTTTGTCTTATAATCCATTTTTAAATACTATAGTGAAATCATCTAAATATCAAAATATTTGTTTTAATTATAAGTTTTGCCTTCAAATTTGGTCTAAAATATAATGTAAAAGAAAACAAAAATTTGATCCAAGAGAAAAAGTGCTACAACATTCTTATTCTTAATTAGCCAACTTACAACATTCTACAACAACTCTACCATAACTTTTTACATTCTATCATCAAATACAACCCAAACCCACCTAATTCAACTCAATTCAAAAAGACCCTTTTCAAATCCGAACATGTCGAGTCAAGTCGAGTTGAGTCGTGTGATATGGTCTAGTTCAAGAGGGACAAGGTGTTGGGAGGAGGAGAGTTGGGTGAAGAAGGGATAGGAAAAAGGGCATGAAAATGCTTGCAATTAGGACAAGAAGGGGATGATTTTGAGAGAATAACAAGAAGGTGGCAATTGAGACAAGGCAAAGCCACCATATTGCTGCTTTGTGAAGAAGAACTTCCATACCCATGTCTGAAATTCATCAAACTATTAGCTTTGGATGATGAAGAATCAATGTTGTTGAGCTCCAACTCCAAGTCTAGCTTCTTATCATCATTATGGTGATCCTCTTCTGGCCAATTCCAACTCTTCCTCAACGTCTTTCTGTTTAGATAGTACATTTTCCCAGACTGCATATCACCAATATGAACATAACTCAACCGTTAAAAAATAAATTTCGTTACCCCGTGTAACGTTTTTAAAGATTCGAATTACGGGTCCGAATTGCAAGTAAAAGAAGAGAGGAAACGAGATAGACCTGAAGATCGAGACATTGCTCCCAATCAAGAGGGAGAGGGTCTTTGAGTTGAAGATCAACACTTGTTTGAGAGTTGATATGATGAGGATAAGAGTGATGATGATGGAGAAGAAGCTTCCTCTTCCTAGAACATGAGGAGCTTGTTTGTTGTAATTTGTTGGATGAAGAATTGATGTCATCGGTTTTGATGAACTGGGTTGGAGCCAAAGACAAGTGAGGAGCTTCCATGAACAATAATTGTTCACGTAAAACCCTGTTGGTGTAAGTGATGTTTTTGTGATATATATATATACACACACATACACATAGACATGCATAAGGAGAGAGAGAGAGAGAGTTTTTGGTTATTAAATTTGGAAGGCAGAGGCATTTAAGTTGACAAGTGGATATCACTTAAATGTTTCAAAAATCCTACTCTCTTCTCTCATCTTTCTTTGCATTTATGCCTCAAATCTACACACCTCTCTCACTTTAAATTATATATATATATATATATATATATATATATATATTCTCGTCGATTTGTATATAGAGATATCTATTTAATCCACGAGAATTATATTCAAATAAAGTAGAGAAGGACGAGAAGGGAGTGGAGAGAGATTTCTCCCCGTTAACTAAACGAGACCGAGAACAGTCATTATAGTCATCACTCCTATTCCTATCCCTCCTTAAATCCTCACCCCACCTGCTCCCCCTCGATCATATATATATATATATGATATGTTAGGATGTTTTATATTTTTTAATAAAAATTATATTAAAAAATGAAAATTATTCTGATAATTTTAAATATATACAATTGGAAAAAAATTGTAGGATGAAACAAGGACGTGGGAGGATTTTTTATCTCCGCCCAATTCTATGGACATCTTTTTTAGTATAAGAAGATACTTATCGCCGGACGTGGGGATTAAGTATTATGCTAAACAAATTTTCTTTAATCATATGTCAATATGAATCTAGAATAACAAATGAAATTTTAACTATACAATTTTCGGAAAAAAAAAAAAACATTTGTACATAAACTTAGATCTATACAACGTGGTTTAAATGGGCTATTAGATTAATGAGCTCGAAAATATTTTTAATGCCATAGCAGTACGTTATTCTTTATAATTATTATTTAACATGTCAAAAGATGATGTATTATTTGATTTTATAAGCTCTAAACCGTTCGTGAATGTTTATGTCATAACAAATAATTAATAGACTTATTACGAAGAATTTTCTATACTTTGCATACGTACGCACATGTACTATTATATATGTTAAAATATATGTTAGGAATATCAGTATGTTATTGTCCACTTTTAGTCAAGGTGGGATTTTAACAATCTTCCTCTTTCTTCTTTAGAGCCCTCAAACAAAGTACACAATTTGTTGGACACCTAGGTGTCTCTTTCTCTGGAGCCCTCGAACAACCTACTCTTAATTGAAGTTCAATTCTTTCTCGGGAATCCTTGGACAAAATATACCCTTTGTTCGACACCTAAGTCGTTTTGACTACACCTTTGAGGCTTACAACTTTTTTGTTTGACACTTGAGTATTCTATTGAGATGGTTAAGAATATAAGGGCATGACTCTGATATCATGTTAGGAACAACGAACCTACACATTGATACGATATTGTCCACTTTGAACATAAATTTTCATGATTCTACTTTTGGTTTTCTCAAAAGATTCGCACCCCAATGGAGAGAGTATCTCTTTCACTTACATATTCATGATTTTTTCTAATTAGTCGATGCGTGAGTCCAACAATCCTCAACGATCTAAGCTTCAAGTTATATCAAACTTTACTTATGTAAATCATTTTAGTGTCATGATTATTATAACCATTTGAAAAGTCGAAAGAAATTTTATCTTAAACATTTTACACTCGACAACGAGAGATGCCCATTCTCTTTTATACGTTTTACACATGACAACGAGAAGAGAGTTTAACTCTTGTAGAATAATTTCAAAATTACGATATCTAATTTACTGAACTATATTCGAACATATATGTGAGTAATTTTAGAAAAGTTTACATGCTCACCGACATATTATATATATATATATATATATATTTTAAATTCTATTCCACTCGAATTTAAGTGTAACTTGATTAGAAAATTAAATATTTATAGTTTAATTCATTTTTGTGAATGAAAGTGATTTTGAAATGCATAAACTGTTTCTTACAGTTTAGAAAAGTTTGTGGATAAATTTCATAATTTCATCAATTTTGTGACGAAATTACAATACTTTTATATACGTTAACGTATAGCTGAAGATTTGAAGGTCTAACGTTTAGATCGAAATTTTTTATATACGTTAAATGGGTGAGATTAAAGTGAAAGCACTAAAATTGAAGTAGGAGAGGGAAGTAAATGAGAGATTTAAAGTTCATTACTTACCAAATCCAACAAACAACAATAAATTGGATATATATGTGTATGTGTGTGTGTGTGGTGTGGTTGTTGTTGGAGGCATGAATCCAATTTAATGGGATTTTAAATGTTCTTTAACTGCTCCATACCGACACTCTCTCCTTTAATATCCCTTTATTTTCTTTTATTTCCTTCCCAAGTGTGAAGAGAATTGAATGAAACACCTCGTATTTTGAGGACTTACTCTTTTGCCAACCTCTTCACAACTTCAACACCTAACTTCTTCCCAATCCTTTTATTATCTTTCCACTTCAAATTCATTTCTTCCCATTTCCATCTCCTTCTTCGTCTTTTCCTTCCTCCCCGGTTCGATTCATCGTTCGTTCATATCTAAAGACTTGTTGAGAATTTGGGTCATAATTTTGAAGACAACTCTAGTGGGAGAAAGAAAGAAAGGAAGAATGGTCAATTTTATAGGGTTCCTTAGTAATCGAATATACTCTTTTGTTGACCACTTATTTTGTATTTGGCGATCCTTCGTGTGGGATTTGATACTCGTAACTTGAGGTTTTTGATCCTCTTTGGTTGTTAAGAAATTTTGCACAAGAATTAAACCATTGAAGGAAAGTGAGTTTCAAACTAATTCTTGAGGTATGCTTAGAAATGAGAGCATTGATTCTCTCTAGATAGGATATTGAAGAAGAGAGGGAAAAGATGTTTGTATACCTAGAATTGTTAAGTCATCAATTGAAACAAGAGAGATGAAATTAAAGAGGAGACAATGGAGTATAAATAAACATTGTCCATTGTCCTTCCAATCGTAGTAAGACAATTTTTAACCAAGTTAAGTGTATACAAAAGTAATATTAAACTTGGTACAATAATACGATTTGGAAGTAATATTGAAGCAAATCATAAAGTACAGGTGCAACGACAATGGATGGTGAAAGAGTCGAATCATAGACCATTAAATGAATGATAAATATTTTAATCAATTAAGCTATAGTTAATCCAGACAAATAAACTAGATATCAATCAAATTTACAAGTATATTGAATATCAACCACTAAATTTTATCAATGTGACTCGATCCTAATTGAATAGGATCGTGTTTGCAATTTCATCACACCTAAAATCTCAAATTTTATACTTTAGAAGGACCATTTCCACAGCTAGCAATAGCTAAAGTTTAAAATAAAATAGGCCACCTAAGTAGAACAAATTGAATTAAAACAAGAGCAATTTTGCACATTTTTGTAAGAAAAAGAGTGTCATTCACGAATAAAGATTCATTTACTCACAATGATAGTTGAATTTAATTTAAGGATGTGGGTGCCACCCTTTTGCTCTGTGCTTGTAATCAATTGCCTCACATACTTGATTGCATTCAACCACAAGGATGTTGCTTCTACACTTCAATTTTGGTCCCACAATTTGCAGCTGCATACATTAAAACCCAAAACCACACGACTTTTTTTGGGGGGTTCAACAATAAATGCAAAACTAAAGCACTTCTCCAACCTTATAGTTATTAATGTTGGTCATGATTATTCTTGCCTCCCAAGAGCTGCGGTAGTTAAGGGTTTGTGATGTTCCATTCAAATCACTTAGGTTCGAGGTTCGAATCTTCATCCCAGTCTCAAAATCTTATTTATTAGCTTTTTAATGTATAGGATAGCCTTGTTGAGCCAACTACCATCAAAATTTTCTCAACCAAGATCAATGCCAATGTGAACTTTTAACACAACTTCATCAAAAGAAAGGTACAAATTCATTTCATAAAGAACACAACCAAACAGCAGCACCTGTTAATCAAATGAAACCCCGAAAATATTTCAACAAAAACAGCATCATCAAGAGGGATAAGTAATAACCTCAAAGACAATATAACCAACAGCCAGCAATATGAATAACTGAAAAAGTGAAAATAATAAAAGTGGGAAAAGTGAAAATAATAAAACANTCAAGGGAGAGAGCTAATGTTCATGCTCAGTTCCAGTCTTCAGCACAAAAGAAAAATGTAAAGTGCACGTATACCACGTAAGAAGTTCCAAACAACATGCAAAAGCTATATTATGAATCTGCTGCTTCACCGCGTTTTTTTTCCAGAGTTAAAGAATCTGAGAATCAATGTACTAACCTTCAGGATCTTCCATTCAAATGCAGCATCTGTAGATGAAATCTAATTACAATTGGATTAGTTCGTTGTCAACTGTCATTTGAACATACGCTTACAGATTTGAAGTGATTAACGTGAGCCTCTCCACAGACTTTCGAGAATCTGCAATAACCAATTCAGTGCCTTAGAGCTAGACCAGCAACCTAATTGTTTGAAAGGGGTAAATTATATAGAAGAAAATCTGGGAGCCAATCTGTTTGATAATGACTCCATTCTTATATTCTATATGTTACTTGCACTTTTGAACTACGGTCTTAAAAATATTTTTACAATCAAAGCTAAATTTTAAAAGTTAAAACAATATGATATGCACTTTTATAATTTCGCTAAGACTTCAAAAGGAGCGTAAAAAGAGAAAATAGCAGGGAGATAAATAAATCAGCTTAATCTTCAAAATAGAAAAAAAGAAACAAAATCGGAATATCAAACAGGGCCAAAGTAATTCAAATTGTTAACAAAGTGAACCAAAAGCCACAACAATAGAAAATATCCCAATTTCTTCAGATGTCAAAAAAATTAATCTGAAGAGGTAAAGTAAACTAATGGGTATTATTGAAGTGGGATATTGAACAGAGAAAACACCCATTTACACTGGTTGAAGACTGGGTTAATCTCTCATGTAGGTTGTGTTATTTTCCTCAACTTACAGGACCAAAATAGACATGTCTGGGAGACCTGTAAGCTCATAAAAGTCTGTGTGCCTACTTGACAATTAGAGAAAATGCATTGGAGATTTCTGTCTAAAGCAAAAAAAAATCCTGGAGAAAAAGAAAAGTGTTCTTGTGGACTTCCGCTCTGAAAACATATTTTAACTCATCTTTACTTTCCTCATTCTAAATTTTCTTCTTCTCTTTCTTTTTTTTTTTCAGTTGATTTTTTTTTTCCCTTAATCAATGGCAGGCTTGGATCGTCTTTCTATAAATTCCAGTAGAGTTACGAATGGGTTGATTTGATCATTTCGTACCTTTTTTATCTTTTGGTTTTATTCATACTTATTAAAAATCACACTTTCTTTTATAACAGATGTACACAAATGGACAATAAAAAAAAAATAATAAAGCCAAATAAAAAAGAGTCTGATACAAAAGACAGCTATATAAAAGAGACATTTTAACAACTACAATAAAATTGTGTCAAAAAAACAAAACTTTAAATAAGAGAAAAAAAAAAAATAGTAGCAAAAATCTTTAAATACCAACACCTAATGAGTGGTGTGGACCTTTGCGACAATTGTTTAATATCGAACAGAGAAATAATAAGACCCTACAAAATTCTCGAAGGGTTGGAGATAGTAGTAAAGGCACTTCAATATGATCAAGCAGACATGAATCTGATACTTATTTGGGAACATCTATTGAGCTAACTGAAATAAATATCAAGACTTTATTGAATACCAAATATCTTAGACTAATAATTAGACCCCAATGACAAAAATACAATCTACATTAAAAGAAGTTGGGAGATCTCTGACAAAAATTGTTTTAAATCGTTAAAAGAAGGAAAATATTTAACTTCTCCTTCCGTAATTTCACAGCAAATTGCAAAATTTCTTAACCTCATCTGGGTAGTGAGTCACAAATGGCCGTTGAACATGGTATGATTAGCAAATAACTCTTAAGTATGCAAAAAAAAAAAAAAAAAAAAAAAAAAAAAAAAAAAAAAAAAAAANTTTATTTAAACACTACACAGCTCAACCGTAAGGGGAAGAAGTACATAACATTACCCTCTAGTAATGGCCACTATTGACCAAGAATGAATAAATGCTACAAAATCATTTTGTAGGAGACATTACACATGAAAATAAATCTAAGAGGCACATGAACAAAAGTAACTAAGCCATACCATGATGGGATATGGAAGTATCCACCCAAGAACTGGAATCTGGTACAAGAACCCTTTAATTGAGGGCCAGAAACCCCTACATTAGAGACATCGGGTGTAAGAGAGATGTTCTTGATATTAAGCTCATAGTTTCAAATTTAGATGAGAAACTAACCCAAAGAGAACAAAACAGCCACATATCTCCAAGAGTATGCCAATTATGGGCCAGCGAACAAAAATGAAGAAGAGGCCAAGAAGAAAGGATGCAGAACCCTGAAAATTAAAAAAGATAGTTCAAGTCCATGACATTTCCAACATATAAGACTATTTTTATTCTTTAATCTTTAAAATTTAGTCTCCTGACACCAAAGGTTGCGCAGGCAATTCCTATGAAAAAATGAAAGGATATAAAAAGGATCTAATCTGAAAGTCGAGAGATTGCGAAATTACTGATAATGATTAAAGATGGGGTAACTTAAATAAGAAGAAAGTTGACAAATAATGAAATAGAATTATTAATCTTCATCCTGGGATAGTTAAACTATCTCTATCTAGATTTTTGGAAGTTGACCTAGTTCTTTCCATCCAGGCTGCCAGAATCTAGTAAAATCAGCCTTCACTTGAATTATGTGCACATATATATCCCTAAATATCTTATCAAAAAAAGAAAATTTCAAAGAGAAAAAAGAAAAGAAAAGAAATACCACATGAAAAGTGNTATATATTGCTATTTAACTTGGAAATCATGTTATTTTTGGAGTTGTGATCCCCTTGAGAAGTATCTTCGGAAAATGAAATAGTTATCCTTACAAAAACAGATATCCGTACACATATATAAATGCACATTCACATAAATGCTGATTTATGTAATACACCCTTTATCCACTTATTCAACTTTGACGAAATCCTTCCATTTGTGTACACAAAAATGATTTCATGATCAATGAGGGAAGCACTAAAAAGAATTTCAGAAATTCATAGGCTTTTGAATGTCTCATCTAATTTATTTGGCACATTATTTACTAGAAATCTACATGATCCAAATTTGCAGTAAACTAACAATGCCTGATACCATTATCTTTTAATCCTATCATTCTATCCTCGAAATATCTTCTAAACTAGGTAAAAAATGTATAACCAATTTTAAATCTGGCATGATAAGTACTTCGTCATTTTTTTTCAATGGAACAAAGCTTTCGTTGAGAAGGTATTAAAGAATTCAAGGACATTAAAAAAAAAAACCCCGCAAAAATGAGCCAAACTAAAACAGAAAAGGCAAATCCAACAAAAATAAAACCTAAGGAATAATTCTATAAACCTAAGGTATAAATGCAAGTATGGAGCCCTAAGAGATGCATGGAACCTAGTAAGGGACCAAACCTCCTCCGGGCATAATAAGTACTTTGTTGTACCTTGTAATTTGCTCGGTTGGTAAAAAGATTCCACGTAGAACGCCAACCAAGTAAAAGTCCCACTCCAATTAACCAAAATATCTGATAAAGTACGTACAATAAAAGAAAAGAGGACAATGTATAACAAAAGCATTAGGTAAGTTGGGCACAATATGGTCCTGATAAATACAGAAAGCAACATCGAACTTTGGAAGTGACTTACATTTCCTAAAGCAAGCAATCCCCTGTCAAAGAAAAGGATTACACCCAAAAATGTGAAAAATAAGCCAAAACCAATCAGCCCAAGTCCAACTTCTGCATTTGAAAAAAGATGCACCTATTAACTGTTTTATATTGCAGATCTGAACCAAGAGCACTAGTATTCTCAAATTTCTTGAAAACCAACCAATACAGAGAAGAAATTCCATGAAAGAATGCCTTATTTTTTCAAGATGTCCATTCCATTTCCAAGAAATGAGAATACTTAAGAATAAAAAGAGGTGACTCTGATATAACCAAGTAGAAATGAGTGAAGCACATTGTGGCTACAAATAAACTGTATGTAATGCTCACTTTTTTGCTCAGTCAATTCATAGGCCATTGTGTTGACTGGCTGTTATGGCACTCGGATTGGCAGTCAGACAAAGAAGCACCAACTGCCAAAATTTAAGAAACACCAAAAACTAACATTATATATGAGAAACTGGGCTTAACAAAATTCAGGAAAGGAATAAGTAAACCTGGTACGATTATATCAACAACTTGCAAGTGTCAACTATTGACTTACTAATCACTATGACATGAATAAAGAAATGAAGAGGCTTGTGGAATAAAAAAACAAACAAACAAATAAAAACTCCTACTCCCTGAATTGACTGTTCAAGATTGTGTGTGCGAGGTGTGTTTGAAACTGCAAGATCACAGTCTTCGATCCTAGCATAGACTAAATTACTGGACCAAATGCCCTAGGAAACATCTAGTATCCCATCCTGTCTAAATCAAACGCTTTCCAGGTCTATCATACAGTAGCTTGTAAAACTTGAAACTCGCCAATACACAACCTTAAAACTTCGGATTTAATAAGAAAAATCATAATTACAGTTGACCAAGGGTGAAAAGAAAAAGAAAAGCATTCTTCTATTCTGAATCAAAAAGTACAAACGCGGAAAAACAATTAACCTTTCCCGTCCATATGCAACCTAATACAGAGAAGAAACAAAAAAGATGAAGAAATCAACGAAGAGTGGAAAGGAAGTTATTACATTTCAACACGAGTGAGGACAGATTTGAGCTCGATTCGCCAAAGATTTCAATTGCAATTCATAGGTAGACGTCGAGATTGCAGTAAGAAGAACCCTAAATTCGATTTCAGACAGAATCAAGAACGAAGCAACAGAGTAGGAGAGCAACGGAGAAATGAACTGAAGCAGAAGAAAACCGGTCGAGGACTCGAGAGGGTATTTTGGGGGTTGAAATGTCAAAAATACCCCTCAAACTATTTTTTTTTTTTTTTTTTTTTTTNAACATAATTGTTTTGAAAATAAATTAACATTTCCGAGGATTAAAATAAAACTAATACTAACTCTAGTTTAAGGACTTTTTGCTTTTTTTAATAATTTAATCGTATTCTATTTCATTTTCGATTATTATTTAATTTTTTAATTTTTAATAAATGTAAAATGTTAATAGTAAAATATTTATTTATTTATTTAAAAACATTTAATGGAGAATTACAATTTAATTTAAATATATATTTTAAAATTAACCTTCCAAATGTTAAATATTGTTTTTAAGTGGGTAAATAAAATAAATGTTATATCGTAATAAAAAATATATAATCTAGCAACTAATTTAAATCATAAAATTTTTATTTAATTAAACCGAGTTGAATCCAAATAAGTTTATAACTAAGTATATATATATATATATTATACGGAATATAACTTTTATTTGCTCATTAATAGTAGTAAAAAATTTAAAAGTTTTTAAAATGCATCAAATTGGTAAAAAAACATTGTCGGACTTACGTGTTTCAAAACATAACACTGAAATTTTAAAATAAAAACAAATACAAATATAAATAAAATAATTTAAATAATGAAATGGAGATGTTATATTCTAACCTAAGATTAGAAAATTAAATATGTATCCATCCATACATACGTTAGAATCTCTGAATTATGATACCGTCGTCAAATGAGTGTCTTGCCTTTGTCATATGATGCAATCATTATCATATAAAAAGGACAAAAATTGACGAAATTTAAGAAAGCTTGGATGTCCGTGTATTTCCACTGGACGCGCGAAAAGTGGGATCGAGAAGACGTTGTTGGACGAACGGAGAGGAGGATGGACCATGGAAATTCCGACATACACGAACCATTGATTCCCTCCGATTCTCCTTCGAATTCCAGCTATCAAATTCCATTGCCAGTCCCCACGTTTCCATCGCCATGGTGTCCAATTCGGAGTAGAACGGAGGCTATGGGGGCGTCAAAGCTAGAGAATATACGGTTCTCCACAATTGTTTTGGGCATTTCCAATGCCGCCGTCGCCCTTCTTGGCGTATTCCTCGTCGTCGTTGTTTATCCCGCTTGTGAACGCCAATATATCCTCCCCTTTGTGGGGGTCTCCGTTGTTTCATGCATCAGAATCGTTGCCATGGTTCAGAGCGGCATTGCTCAGGAGGCTACGGCCAGAACCATTCTTGAATCTCCTGGTGATACTGCTGCTGTTGTCGACACCGTTATGCGTCGCGAGAGACGGGTATTTGGCCACTTTCTCTACATTCATTCTTCTGTTCTGTGAATTTGACGAAGCAGGTTTTAGGGGCAGCTTTTGTTTTTAGATACGAAATATGAGCATGAATTTGGTATTGCGAGAGCAAAACGGACTTAAGTTCAATGGTTTGTTGTTTTCCTGCCTCACATAGCTAAAACGAATCCTGCGTCTATTTATCTGTTTCAATAGTTGTTTTGGTTAGTTTTATAACCATCGAATATTTACAATCGCTCCATTATGATGTTGTGACTTGTGACAACCAAGCAACACCCGTTGCTGTTTCTCATCAAGCATTTCATAAACAAACTATATGCCACGAAGCTTACTGTCGTTCTGCTAGTGAACATATACAACAAGTTTTATAGTTCACAAGATATGTGAAGACTCAGAAGCAATTGAGATATACTTTTACAAACTTAATGGAGCAGCTAACTTGAGGGGGAATGTTATGTATATTAGTGTATGGTATTGGAAGTAGCTTAGTTATGAATCCATTAGTGGGATGACTAGCTTGCTCTCTCTCTCTCTCTATCTCTCTCTCGCCTGTGAGAGTTGGGAAGGACTTCCCCTTGTTGCGAAAATTGAAAGGAAGATATTTAAATGTAGTAAGAGATATGTAGAGAAAAACATGGTGGTAGTGGGAAATATGTGAGGGGAGAGTGTCAAATATGAGTCTTCGACGGAGTACGTTAGCATGAGTGAGGGGCTGCCTCTCCATTTTTGTTTCTCTTTCGAACGTGTGGTTTCTTTAGGAGTAGTTGTCTCTTTGAAACTCTCATTCAGGTTTAATTTGTGTTCAGCAGTGGGAGATGGTTGTGTCATTGTGGTAGAGTAGGAGGGAAGATCTTCCTTGATTGTTTCAAAAGGTGTGGAAAGAAGTGGATGGGAGAACGTTTAAAGAGAAGTTGGATTTCTTACCGCCGCTGCATTTTCTTATGCCTGGAACTTAAGCGTCAGAAGGCTATTGTGCTTGCACATCAAGCTTTAAAAAACACTGGTTGAGGTAGTAGGCAATTGATAGTTGCGAAGGATGAAGGTATAACTGGTTTCAGGTTAGTGCTCTGATCGCACATGAGAAAAGGAGGGTGACTTGAGTGGTTCCTCTCCACAAGTTTCTGTCGTGGTTTGGGTAAGTTTTCAAATGTGTCATCTTTGTAGTTACTAGGTGAAACCACATTTTAGGCAAGCTTTAGGGAGAATAAAGGGCTTAAAAGAGGATGTGCTTTCTACCATGGTGGGTTGAAGTGAGGGTTCTTGGCAGGATGGGGTTGAATATTTGAAGTGCATACAGCTTGAGCCATTTGGAGGTGTTATCCAGTAGTCTGGGGGGTCTATTTTTAAGAAGGAAATTGGGCCTTTGGCCTTCCTTTTTTTGACAGTGATAGAGTAAGATAGGTTGTTATGATGCGTTATCAATGTCTAAGTTTGGTTAGTTGGTTCCACACCTAATCCTTGAACCACAAGTTTATTGAGAATACTCCCTCCTTTATTCTATAAGGTTAAGTGGTCAGAACTTGGACAACTTAGCTTTTTTTTGTTTGATAGAGTGTAGTTTGAATTTGACAGGTTTTAGGGGGTAGGCCTTTTCCTCAGATTCCGTTGCTGTCAGGTGTAAAGTCTAATGGATTATTTATGTTTGTTTCTGTTATGGTGTTGATGTATTTATTCTCAATGTACTGGTTGATGAACAGTTGAGGTATAAAAAATGGCTTTGGTGGACCCGTTTTGCTCTAGTCATCGTAATGCTGCAATTGGGGGGAGCAGTTTACTTAATCTACCATATGGCAAACTACATTGCTCATGATGAAACTTCAACTGGCTGTGCTTTAGGTAAGGTGGGTGAAGTCTCTCATTCTTCATATTGCAGTTTATTCTCTTATTCAATATGTGTTGTGCCTGGAGGGTATCTGGGCCTAGGCACCATGATGGAATAAGCTTTGTTTCTATTGACTGCATTGCTTGCTTTGATCTCTCTTTTTATGTTCTGCTGTGTTCAATTGGGATCAATGAATCATTAGGCACAGGCTGTCTCCATCAATGGTCAGTTTTTCTTGTTATCAAGCTGGTGTGGTGTATTATAGTTGGTTTAATTATCTTGGTTTTTAGTTACAAAAGCTTATTGTTTGTCTTGATTACTCTGATTCTTTATGTTTAGAGTGTGCACTCCAAAAGGCTTTTGTTTTCTACTCCCATACAATATTTTTGTTGAAATCTCAGCAGCTGGAATTTTGTTTATATAACACTACAATTTTTCTTGAACAAGAAACATACTTTTCTTTGATTAATAGAAAGGATAAAGTTCAAAGATACAAACTCCCGAAGGAGTGGAAAAAAAAAAAACCAATACAAATCCAAAGAAACCTATGGAGTGAATAAAAGCACCGCAATTACTATAATATAAATGTCACAAGGAGAATAAGACAAAAAAAGAAAAAAAAGAAAAAAGAAAACAGAAGCCTTAAAGCTTAGCAATATCAAAACATTCCATCCATATTTTGCTCTTATCTTCAAAAATTCTTTGGTTCTTTAAGAACCATAATTCAGATAAAATGTATCTGATGTCGTTGACCCAAAGATGCACCTGGGAAGATAAGGATGACCCATGAAGAAGCTGAAATAGATTACTTCTGAAGTCTTTCAAGAAAACCCAATGGATATGGAAAATATGAAACAAAGAGAACCAGCACTGTAATGCATAAGGGCATTGAAAGGAAACTTAGAGACTTTGGCTTAAATTATCTGCAAAACAAAAAACACTCATAGAGAGCTACAAAGCTTAATTGGGAACCTTTTTCTGGGGAGATTCAGCCATATTTACGGTGACCATTAAGCATAATCCAAGCCAACACACTGATTTTCTTGGTCTTTTGACTTCCAGATTGCACAAAACAGTCAATCTGATCTTCTTCCAGACCACAATTTTCCAACCAATGGTATCATCTTTGAACTGAAAAACACTGAACTTAATAAAGACATCAATGAGCTGTATTCAACAACTTAAATTTCCTTCAAATTTAACATCATTTTGTTTTGTGTGACATCTAGGATGTGTTTCTTGAAGCAAGGTAATTGCTGGATGCCATCTATATTGTTTTAAATATGATTTTAAAGAAAAATCAATTTCTTTTTGGTTAGAAATCCTTCATAAGATAAACTCTCTTGAGGAAATATGAAAATATTTCTGCAAGCTCCCTTGACTCTCTGAGATGTTTTATGTGAATCAGTTGGGAATTAAGACCACCTTTTTTGTGTGATGTTTTTCTTTGTTTACCTATCATCAATCTTGGACATCTCGTGGTGTGCTCTCTCTCTGTTAAGGGCTTTCTTGTTTCGATGTCTATATTGTATAGAAGAAAGGAATAGGATATCATGATGTTGCTACCTTTTCTATCTTTTGGAAGGAGAGAGTGGATTTTGAGAAGAAATAAAGGGAATATGGATGAAGCTTGGAACTGTTAGGCTTTGGTTTGTCATTGATCGTTTCTTGCCTAAAAGTTTCTTCGCATCCTGTTTTTTTTTGTTGTCTTTTTCTCCTTTTTATTTCCTTCTCCCTTTCCCCTCCATCCTAAATCATAGCTCTACTTGAAGAGTACTTCTATTATCTCCCTATCCAGTGGTCAGAAGGACTTCTGTGTCTTCCTTTTCCCTGTTCTGTATGTTTGTTTTTGGTGTCCATATGCGTGAGTGTTTGAGACTTTGACATTCTGTTGTACACTTGTGATGCAGTGGTGGCCTCAAATCAAAGATGGTTGAAACGAAAGTTACTGGTTTTATTTACAATCTTGATGTGCTTTGTTGCACTGGTTCAGTGTTTTGCTGGTATGGATGTTCTAAGGTGGAGGTCATTTTATGCAACTCAAGATCATGCATGGAAAGCACACTACAGTGAGATGTTTGATCATGGAATTCGTGAGGCATTATGCTGTATGGGACGTTCCAAATACTTGTATGTTTCCTCCTCCTTCCCCTCCTCCTTCCCCTTCTCCTTCTCCTTCTTCTTCTCTCTCTCTTTTCGATATGGGGTTTTCCTTATATGCTCTATATTTGTGTTACACTATATTCCTAATTTTTCTATCCCGGTGCCATGTTTTAGGAGCGTCATGGAAGAAGATGAGGTCTTCTCAGTGGCACAATTATTGGGTGATCTTGTTGCTTACCGTTCTTCTGGCACAGGGCATTTTGAATTTTTGGCAGGTTTAATTTGAAACTCTGCACAATTTTGGAATAGTCTTCTTATGTCATTTCGCATTTGCTATATTTCATTTGATACATGTCTGGATCTTTTAGATAGACTGGCAATCTTGTTGCAGTATGCATCAGAATTCAGCAACTCGCTAATGTGAAACTAGTTTAAATGAAGTCATCTGGTCTTCTTCTCTCCTTCCTTCTTAGTTCTTGGGTTTGGTACTACCAGAATTCAGAAACGTTGGCTTCCTCCGGGAGAAATTATTGAGTGTATTGTGTGGCCAATATCTGATGGAAGGAAGGTGATTAGTATTCCTTGTTCCTTAAAGCATGATTGGTTTACTTTTTGGAATAGGTTGAGGGATTTTGTCATAAAAATTTGAGAAGCTTGGCTTGAAGGATTCTTAGCCTTTGAAGTGCAGCACTAAGAATGTAGACATTGTACAATCATTCATCCCTTTTTCTTCTCCATCTGTTAGTGGTTTAAATTGGATTTCCTTGCTGGTGATTTTTTCGTTGAATGTGCATGATGATTGGAAAGATATTCATATGGTCATCGAAGTCCACTTTGGAACCATTAAGCTTTAATTCAATTGGAAGATGCTAATCTTTTAGTTGGCCTTGGTCCTTGGGGTTATTGGTCAAATGTTGGCCATTTCCATTTGAATTTTGAAAATGGGACATCAGCAAGCATAGTAACCTAGAACTCGTTTAAGGCTAAGGAGGTTGGATTAAAATCACAAACTTACCTCTTCATTATTGGAATATGCGCACTTTCAATACATTAGGTCATTGCTTTAGTGGTTTGATTTGGGTTTCATCTAAGACCCTAAATCTTTTAGATTGTAGCTCAACTTATACTGAATTTCAAAATAACCTTTGTGGTTTTATCGCTGCTATGATTGAAAATCTACAGAAATTGAAGAAGAATAGTCTGGAAAAGGCAATACTGAGGCCACTGAATGCAACCTCTTGTTCAAGGGAAAGCATCAACAAGCAGACTTGAAAGAACCACCTTATATCATTCTCTTTTGCTGATTTTTGGCAGTCAATTGGGGCCTAACATCTATCAAATTTGGAAAAATGTGGCTGAAGCACTATCTTTCCTCCCTTTCCATGAAAATGGGTGGAGCAAAAACCCATTCTCTGGATGGCCTGACCATGACATTATTCAAAAGCTTAAAAGCCTCAAATTAGCTCTTAAAGAATGGATTTCCTCCACCTTTGGAGTTATCCCAAATTGATTATGATGCAAAATTTTGACCTGCTGTTGATAGCATCCTTCGAGGAAATTTGGCACGATGGTTCTTGAAAGGGGATAAAATACTCGATTTTTCATAGATATGCTGCTGTTACAAAGAGGAAAAAGTCTATTATGGAGTTGCTTACAGAACCGGGTGTTAGTTTACTCCAAGACAAAGCCATTGCAGAAGAATTTACTGAATTTTACAAGCAACTATTCTTTAAGAAAGAGGGTGACAGACATCTTCCTTTCCCAATCAATTGGGCACCAATGCCTTTTGACCAAAGTTCTCATCTGGAAGAACTGTTTACTGAGGATGATATTTGGAATGCTGTCAAGGCTCTTGGGTTCAACCAATCATCTGGTCATGAGGGTTTCACGATCAAATTCTTCAAAAACTAATGGAACGTCCTCGAAGCCAACTTTTTAAAAGTAATGGAACATCCTCAATGCCAACTTTATGGGGGTGTTCCAGGACTTCTTTAAGAATGTTATAATGAAGATGAGCATTAATAAGACTATATTTGCTTTATCTCTAAGAGAACGGATGCTAGAGGGGTTGGTGACTTTAGGCTAATTAGTTTTACCCCCTGCCTTTACAAGATTATCTCGCTGGAGTGCTATTGAATCTTTTGAAGTGTGTCCTTCCAGCCACAATCGTAGATTATCAATCAGCTTTTGTCAAGGGAAGACAAATTTTGGATGCATCTCTTATTGCAAATGTTTTTCATGAAACTATATATTGTAAATGCAATCATCTAAGAATGGCATAGAAAGAAGAGACAAGGATTAGCCACCAAGAAGACCTTGATAAAGTCGATTGAGATTTTCTCAATGAAATGTTGAAAGTAAAAGTAGTATAAAGAGACGACTTTGGATCAGGGGCTATTTGTTCGCCGCCAATTTCTCTCCTAAAATGCAAATGCCTATAGCAACAATAGCTAAAACTCTCTCATATCCAATTGAAGAAGCTTTTTGTAATCCCTTTGTATGTTTTTACCCTTTGCATCACTTTATTTAATCAATGAAATTGCGAAAGAAGAAAAGAAGAAAAAAGAAATCCTGTTGTTATTTCTTCTATTTTTTTGGGCGGTGTGGTTGAAGAGAAATAAAAGATCTCTTAGGTAGTTGAGAATTTTTGGTTGGATGATTTGGATGTCACTATTGTTTCAACAACCTCGTGGCTTCAGTCTTTATTATTATTATTATTATTTCTATTGTTATAGCCAATTGGATGGCATTTATTTAATTCATTGGCCTCTTTGTTGTTTCACCCTTTAAAAATGAAATCCTTACAATTTCCATTGATATCTTTTCTCAAGGACTTTTTTGTAGTTAGTTTATTCCTACATTTTGCAATTGGAGAGCTTTTTTAATCTATCTTGGGTGCTTGGATGCCTGGGTGGTTTGCTTTTCTATCCTTTGTAGTATTTTCTACTATTGTGAAAGTTGTTTCCTATTAGATGAAGAAAAAGGAAAACTTTTCTTTTTAAAATTAATATAGTTATAATATATAGTCTCTATATAATTTTTCAGGAATTTTTAGAGTTCCAATGATATGTATGCAATACTCAAATAACACCAAAATATGTTGCTTTAGGTCTTGCTTTATTGCAGAGGCATGGCCAGCAAGTACAAATCTCTGAAGAGCTCATGGAGGCACCTATAGATAAAATTGAGGAAGCTGCTGTTCTTCATAAATTTGCTGAAGCAGCTTACACAGTAAATCGAATGATTCTTTTATCAGTTTTTTGTCATGAGAAATTGAATCTAAGCCATGTTGTGCAGGGGCCATTGCTTGATTTTGGAAGAAACCCTCTCTCATTTCCTTGTGCATGGGTATATCGACAAGGGATATTTACTCCATGGACTCGTAACAAGTAGTTCCTCTATCTAGAATTTTGCTCAATGCAGTATGTTATGTAGATATATTATTCTTTGGTTGAATATAATAGAAGATATTCTGAGTGCTTATGTTTCTCTTTCATCTATTGACATTTTCTCTATTTTTATCCGTATAAAATTCATCTGCTTTTTTCCCTCTTTTGTAGGCGGCCTGTACTCCATGGCGATAACTGGTGGAGAGGCCATGCTGCAGCCTTTCTTAAATATGTCAAATTATCACCTGAAGTACTTCGAAGAGGGCGTGTTAACCAGGTGATTTTATTTTATGGTTCTTATCTATCTTCCACAGAAAGCATGGAAATTATGCAAACTTTAGCAATGATAGACCTGGTAGTGTTTTTGGTTTAACTTGATTAATTTTTGCTCTTATTTATTCATTGTTTCATGGTCATATTATAGATACTTGTTGGAATTGAAGATTGTTGAATGATCTTGTCTGCCTTATAAAGTACTGTGTTCCTATGTTTTATGTTCTCTAACTTTTTTCCTTATTTGTTCATTGTTTTAAGGTTTCAACACTGAGTATGAGTTAATGATTGATTTGAGTAGGTTTTTGGTTGTTGTTGCAATCCCTTGTGAATCAATAGTAGTTTTAGTTCTCGTAAATATATTTCTAAGTCAACACCAACAATTTATTAGTGGGAAAAAAAAAATCCCTTGATGTAGGTAACATGTTCAAATTTGACAGTGTTGTTTATAGAAAAAAGGTAATGGACTTATGATTTCTGGATATTGGCACTCTGCTCTCCCTTTGTTCTTTCTCCTAGTTAACTCAACCTCCCTTGATAAGTTCAGCTCTCACGTTTGTTCTACCTCTGTTGTGGAAGTTCTCTAAATGGTTTTAAAGGTTATTTTTCTTTAGTCATCAATGGCGATCCGATCATCTCATCTGTTTTTGTTTCAAGAAAGAGAAATAAAGTTAGATTTGAATGCCTGATTCTTGAGGTTATCATTTTTTTTCTCTAGCAAAGGTTGGTGCTAAAAAATCATTCTCAACTTGGATTGAACCAGCCTCAGTTGGCTCAGCAGTATAATAAAGAATCTTATTAATATTCCTATAAGTAACAAAATTTTCAGAGAAGTAAAGGAAGAATGTGCTTTGAGCTGAAGAAACCTAAAAAATAAAGGGGTGCATTGCTGAATGTATAGACTTGATGAACAAGAAAGAATGACATGTTCGTTTCTTGATTCTAAAGGGTTATGACAGAGGTGGTTTAAAGATTTTTTTCTAAACATGCTTGTAGGCAGGCATGACAGCTTGGACACCTCAAAAGCCTGATCTTCTTATGTAGCAACACAACATCAGTTCATCGTAAGGCCTTGTCCTTTCCCAATGCAAAAATTGATCGTGATACCTTTGGTCTTCCAATGGCCTACTGGGATATTAAACTACAATGCTAGCCTTTTGTGAAAGGAAAAAATAAATTATGATGAGTCGATGATGGATTGTCAGAATATTAAACTGGTTTCTGATTCAGCATAATTTCTTGTCAGCTGCATATAAATCATTTTGCTTGTCTCTTCATTTCATTTTTGCATCCTATATGGAAGATTGATAAATTATGATGAGTCGATGATGGATTGTCAGAATATTAAACTGGTTTCTGATTCAGCATAACTTCTTGTCAGCTGCATATAAATCATTTTGCTTGTCTCTTCATTTCATTTTTGCATCCTATATGGAAGATTGATATTTTTTTAAAAAAATTTAAATTTCTTTTTTCGTGATTTTTTATATCTCTTTGTTATAATTGCAAAATCATTTCTCGATTTTGGTTATCTTTCTAACCATTTGGTGCTTCATCTGCTTTTAGTCAAAGTGTGAAGCTGCATACTTCGTTCTGGTTCTACATGATGTGAAATGTGTAGTAATTGCCGTAAGAGGAACTGAGACGCCTGAAGATCTCATAACTGATGGCTTATGTAGGGAGTGCGCACTTTCTGAAGAAGATTTGGACGGGCTGATTAAGTCTCTCTCTCTCTCTCCTTCTGCCCCTGCCCCCC